>NC_053022.1:384025702-384135873 GCF_003073215.2 Triticum urartu | reverse complement strand
GCACCTTGCCCGGAGCCCTTGAAGGAAGACACTGTGGAGGATAATGCGGGCGGATGCGGGCCCCCAACGCTGCCCACTCTAGCCGAGGGAGCGAGCGTCTCCATGAAGGAAGGCGACCAGAAGAGGAAAAGGACTGCACCCGGGGATTCGGAAGCCGAAGCTTCCAAACGGGAGAAGAAGTCTCCCACAGAGGGTCCTACCTCGGGGGGCGCCGTTGCCGCACAAAGTCCGCGGGGGGATCAATTCTCCCGCGAGTCGTAAGTGACCCGAAATACTTTTAATGGTACAGATATGCCATCTTTTTCTACTGAGAAAATAACCACCGCATATATTTTTGCAGTTCGGGCCTTAGCCCCTCTCAAATGAGCTCGTCTTCGGGGGATCTTCTTCCAGAGATGATGGAGAGCGAAACGCCTCCTCCGGACTCCTCCGCGCCAGAAGCGGGCGACCCTGAAGTGTCCTCGCGGAGGGCCTCTCCGAGTTCGGTGAGGCCAGAAGATAATCCCATTGACCCCCGAAGCTCCCAGTGTCCGGCTCCCGAAGAGAGCAGACAAAAGAGTCCGGCACCGTCTGGTGTGCGGTCGGATGTTCTGAGGGAGTTGGTGGGGCGAGCGGCCATCTCAGATGAACACCGTGTGCTGACGGTGATGGAGAGAATATCGTCCGCCGAAAGCGGATTGCATGAAGCTTTTATGAGTCTACTGACAGGCTTTGAGGTACGTAAAAGAATGTATGATAGTCCTGCACATGCTAGGTGTGCCCTGTGTAGATAGTAGCCCCTGAGACTCTAGTTGTCGTCGGAAACGACGACGAACAGAGGATCATATTCCCATGTAATAACCATACCGCCTCTATGTGCAGGTGATGGAAGCTCCGGTGGCTATCCGTACTAGCGAGTTTGCCCATTTAGAACGGCAGTTGGATGCGGCAGACGCCGACATCGAGCTTGTTAACAAAAGGCTTGATGAGGCACAGGGTAAGTGTCATTATCTGGTAAATGTCACATAGGAAGAGCAGCATGATGCCAGTATCTTTAATATGTTGTGACTGCAGATGGAGATGCCACTGTTGAAGCCTTACGAGCAGAACTTGCCTGAGCCAAGGAACAAGCGAGGTTGGGTAATGCGGCTGCTGTGAAGGCGGACGAAGAGTTGCAAGCCGAGAAGGCCGCGCATGGCGAGACCCGAGACAAGATGGCTATAGAATTAAAAGCCGCTGCCGACCGTTGCCGGGTTCTTGAAAAGGAAAACCAAGCGAAGGCATTGGACCTTCAGAAGGTTGCTGCGACGAAAAAGGATCTCCGCTCTGCTATGAGGGCAAAGAAGGAGGAGTTGTGGGAAGCCAGGGATATTGTAGCTGGGAAATCCTTTATGTTGCGGAGGAAATTCGGAGATCCACGGTACGCCCCTCTGGATCGGCTATGGAGTTCGGAGGATGTGTATATGGATTTGGCGGCAAGCGCTGCCGATGCGGCCAAGTACTTCCAGGGTCAGACGGACCGTGAAGTAGACCAGCTGTTTTGGAGACAATTCCATTCTCCCGAGCGTCCACTTTCATTGACTGACCAATTAGCCGAATGGGCCGAACTAAATAGGTTGTCCGGACTCTCCATGAGGTCTGTTGTGGATCAGCTGTGGCCGGAAAGGTCAAAACCGAGCAGCTATTTCGGCTTGGTGCAGCAGGTCCTTGACGTGGTGCCGCGCATTGATGCGATGAGGAGGTCGGCGTGCATAGAGGGCGCACGCATGGCCTTTGCCCATGTTAAGGCATACTGGGCGGAGATGGATGCTACCAATGTTGCAGCGCGGGATTCGGCTATAGGTCGAAAGGCTGCTGAGCACTACTTTGAAGAAGTTCTTGAGGGTGCCCGTTTGATAGAGACCCAGTGCTCAAAAAATATTATGTTTCAGTGATATGTAATCTCATTGTAAGCGAAATGCTTTTATGAATTTTTATAAGGCTATTTTTATACTTTTTCCTGAAAGTAATATGATGCCTCCTGGGCGGCCGTTTATGTATACATGTGTATAACCTGAAAGATTGCAGTCGTTGGCTTCAACCCCACGCATATAATGCGGAGGTGCTCGCAAAAACACGCGTTCACACTTAACCCAACGTCTTAGTCCTATTAAGGAGGTGATAGTGGAGCGAGCGAGGCAATCGGACTATAATTCTTTAGCACTTTCACTTAGCCATAGGAGTTTGACAGTGGGGCTACTAGATAGCCCCCGGTGGCACCGCACTATCCCGATTCCGGGGTGCGTACATGCCTGGACGGGAAATGGCCCTTCGTTAAGGCGGAGGAATTCTAACATTCCCACAGGTCATCGAGTGGTTGACTAGTCTCACGCTATATCATGACAGTCAGTTTTCGACTTTCTCTATTAAGGTGCTCGTCCGGATGAACCAGGGCACAATCGCAGTAGTTCTCCTGGTGCTACCTTAGCCGGCAAGGTGGAACGTAAGGCACCAAAACACAGGAGCCGGGCAAACCCAACATTTGACCAAAGACAATGATTCAGAGCTGATGCATATAGGGCCAAACTCGCGACGCCGAACACTCCCTAAGGTATTCGGTCTTTGTGGTATAAACCGGGCCTAAATAGTGGCCTTTGTAATAAACCCTTGTGTCCAGGTACGCGCATTGTTCTGGCGTGGCCACATGCCAAGACGCCAGCATCCTTCTCAACGGTGGATATGTGTCAACAAGAGACAGTAAAAAAGGTTTACGTAGGGTCTTAATCTAAAAAGAATCCTTGGAGCGGGTCCCTGCTGCACGTCTGCGCCTGTGTCTCCGTTGTGCCGTATCCTGGACGGGTGTGGCACGATGATCTTCTGTAAAAGAGAGGAAGTTAAGTAAAAAAGTCGTCGTGCAAAAAGATAGTTTTCAAAGAAACCATGTAAATTTCAAGATGATAAGAAGTTGCCACTTGTCTGCGCGCGTTGAGCCCCTTGTATTGACAAATGGGGGGTGTGACCATTTATTCCGTATAAATAGCGGCGCCGGACTTGATTAGTTGTATCTGAGGTCTTGACGACCTATTGGATGCTTTCGCTTGTCCGGGCGCCTTTAGTGTGCGGCTGCCAAGGCAGCCTCACTCTCTTCGGTGCGCAGAGATCGCTTGATATTTCCGTGCACTGTAATGATGCAATGTGGACTGGGCATCTTGAGTGTGAGGGAGGCGTAGTGTGGCATTGCATTAAAGCGGGCGAAAGCTTCGCGTCCGAGCAGTACTTGATAGCCACTTTGAAATAGAGCGATGTGGAAAGTTAAATGCTCGCGACGGAAGTTGTCGGGGGAGCCGAATATAACTTGTAGTAGGAGGGAGCCCGTACAACGAGCCCCTGGGCCTGGCATTACTCCTTTAAAGGTAGTATTGCTATGGCAAATTTGTGTTGGGTCTAACCCCATCCCGCGGATTGTATCCTGATATATTAGGTTTAGGCTACTGCCGCCGTCCATCAAGACTCTTGTGAAGTGATATCCGCCGATTACCGGGTCTAATACCAGGGCAGCCCATCCTGCGTGTCGGATACTTGCTGAGTAATCGCGATGGTCGAAAGTGATCGGTTGAGATGACCAGTGACAGGACTTCGTGGTGACAGGCACTTGGGTATATTTTCCTGGGAGTGCCCCGTTGTTTTTTCCCTTGATTACGTGTAACACGTTTACCATTTTGACTTCTGGTGGAAATTTCTTTTGTTCCCCCGTGTCTTGCTTGGGGGGCTCGTCCTCGTCTTCACTTGGTGTATCCTCCCCCTTGTGCACGGCGTTGAGCTTGCCGGACTGCTTGAAGACCCAACATTCTCTGTGGGTATGATTTGCAGGTTTGCCAGGGGTTCTATGAATCTGACATACTTGGTCCAGAATTTTGTTGAGGCTGGACAATTCATCCCTGGTGCCTTTAGGGGGCGGCTTTTGACCTGGCCGAGAGCTTTTGAATCCGGCATTTACTGTCGTGCCCTTCGTGCTGTCTTCTTTATTCCGGCGTTTGTTATTGCTGTTGCGCGGTGATTTCCCATTTCCATCTCTAACTTCAGATGTGCTGGGGTCGCTGGCGCTGCATCTGGCTAGCCAGCTGTCCTCACCCGCGCAAAAGCGGGTCATGAGGTTTGTTAGTGCGGCCATCGTTCTCGGCTTATTTTGGCCGAGGTGTCTGGCGAGCCATTCGTCACGGATGCTATGCTTGAAAGCTGCCAGGGCTTCGACATCCGGACAGTCGACAATCTGGTTCTTTTTAGTAAGAAACCTGTTCCAAAGCTTTCGGGCCGACTCTCCGGGTTGTTGAGTTATATGACTCAAATCGTCCACATCCGGAGGTCGGACATAAGTCCCTTGAAAATTTGCCCGAAAGGCGTCTTCGAGCTCTTCCCAACTTCCAATCGAGCTTTCAGGTAGGCCTTTGAGCCAGTGACGAGCTGGCTCTTTGAGCTTGAGGGGTAGGTACTTGATAGCGTGGAGATCATCCCCTCGAGCCATATGGATATGAAGGATGTAGTCCTCAATCTAGACCCCAGGGTCTGTTGTTCCGTCGTATGCCTCTATGTTTACGGGCTTGAATCCTTCTGGAAATTCGTGGTCCAGCACCTCGTCGGTGAAGCATAGGGGATGTGCGGCACCCCTGTAGCTGGGTGTACCGCATTGTTCAGATGTTTGTTGTGTTGCATTATATGCTGGGGCGCGCTTGCGTGGTCCATAGATGGATCTTGTTGCGCCGTCCTTTGGGTGCGAGCCCTCGCATGGGTCACGTATTGTATTGTGAGCGGCATTGTATGCCGATCTGTGTTGGTAGAGGGGTCATCTATCCGACCAGGTGGCTGCTTTGATATTTGTTTGTGGGGGTTCTGAGGCCTCCTCATCGAATTCGGGTAGCAGCTTACGCTTTGGGTAGCTCTTGGAGGGGCGATTGTCGCCGTACCATGCTGCGGTGTTGAGTATTTTACTCCATCTGATTTGGAGTGTGTCTTGCGCGGCTTTGAGCCTTTGCTTCTGCTTTTTCAGACTCCTCGCGGTGGCAACAAGCCTTTTACGGGCAGTCTGCTGCTCCGGGTGCCTGTCCGGCGTTATGTCGTCCGGACCATTAGCCTTGATAGGATTTGTTTGTTCGGTTTGATTATCTAGATTGCCGTTGTCCGGCAGCGGTTCGCCCTGCTCCAGCGCTGGGTCTGTATAATCGCTATTTCTATCGAGGCGGGATTTGGGGCGGCGCTTGCGTCGCCGCTTTGACTGCTTTTCGAGGGAACAAGCTTTCGATGCGTCCTTCCGCTCCTCGTCATCATCTTTTGGTGCGTCCACCATGTATACGTCATATGACGAGGTGGCGTTCCGGGTCCAATGGGCGCTGGTTCTTCATCGTCTCCTTCATCAGCGTCCATACCGTCGATGTCTGCGGAGTCGATGTCGAGCATGTCGGTTAAGTCATCGACAGTGGCTACAAAGTGGGTGGTGGTGGGCTTTGAATTTCTTCATTGTCCGTACCCCAACCTTGCTGACCGTAGTCCGGCCAGGGCTCTCCTGATAAAGAGAGAGACTTCAGTGACTTGAGGATATCGCCGAAAGGCGAGTGCTGAAAGATGTCCGCGGCAGTGAACTCCATGATCGGCGCCCAATCGGATTCGATCGGCAAGGGCGCGGAGGGTTCGGAGTTCGGAGAGGAGTCCGGCTCCTTGGAGTCACGAGTCTCGCAGAGTACGGGGCTGGTGTTCGGCTCAATCGCTGTTGGGGTCACAGCCCCCGAGGTGGCGTCCAACCGCCCATCCTCGATCAGCGCAGTTGGCTCCGAATTGAGGGTTGGAGCCAATGCGGGTGCGGCCTCCAGGGCACTGTTCGGCGGCAGAGCTAGATCATGCTCGTCGTGACAGTGTGGCATGCTCGGCAGTGGCTCGAATCCGTCGAAGATCAAGTCCCCGAGGATGTCAGCCGTGTAGTTTAAACTTCCAAATCTGACCTGACGGCCAGGGGCGTAGCTTTCGATCTGCTCCAGACGGCCGAGCGAATCGGCCCGCAGTGCGAAGCCGCCGAAGACGAAGATCTGTTCGGGGAGGAAGGTCTCACCCTGGACTGCATCGCTATTGATGATCGTAGGAGCCATCGAGCCTAACGGCGACGACACAGAGGAACTCTCAATGAAAGCACCAATGTCGGTGTCAAAACCGGCGGATCTCGGGTAGGGGGTCCCGAACTGTGCGTCTAGGCCGGATGGTAACAGGAGGCAAGGGACACGAAGTTTTACCCAGGTTCGGGCCCTCTCAATGGAGGTAAAACCGTACGTCCTGCTTGATTAATATTGATGATATGGGTAGTACAAGAGTAGATCTACCACGAGATCGGAGAGGCTAAACCCTATAAGCTAGCCTATGGTATGATTGTTGATGTGTATGTTGTCCTACGGACTAAAACCCTCCGGTTTATATAGACACCGGAGAGGGTTAGGGTTACACAAAGTCGGTTACAATGGTAGGAGATCTTCATATCTGTATCGCCAAGCTTGCCTTCCACGCCAAGGAAAGTCCCTTCCGTACACGGGACGGAGTCTTCAATCTTGTATCTTCACAGTCCAGGAGTCCGGCTGAAGGTATAGTCCGGCCATCCGGACACCCCCTAATCCAGGACTCCCTCACTTAGCTTTGGGTTCAATCTTGCGGTGTCCTTTCCTGGTGACAGTAAGGGCAGCAAGGCACGTATTGTATTGTTGACATCGAGGATAACAAGATGGGTTTTCTTCATATTGCATGAGTCTATCCCTCTACATCATGTCATCTTGCTTAAGGCATTACTCTGTTTTTACTTAATACTCTAGATGCATGCTGGATAGCGGTCGATGAGTGGAGTAATAGTAGTAGATGCAGGCAAGAGTCGGTCTACTTGTCTCGGACGTGATGCCTATATACATGATCATACCTAGATATTCTCATAACTATGCTCAATTCTGTCAACTGCTCAACAGTAATTTGTTCACCCACCGTAGAATACTTATGCTCTCGAGAGAAGCCACTAGTGAAACCTATGGCCCCCGGGTCTATCTTTATCATATCAATCGCCTACTACTTAGTTATTTACTTTGCTATTTACCTTGCTTTTATTTTACTTTGCATCTTTATCATAAAAATACCAAAAATCTTATCATATCTATCAGATCTCACTCTCGTAAGTGGCCCTATAGGGATTGACAACCCCTATTTGCGTTGGTTGCGATGATTTATTTGTTTTGTGCAGGTACGAGGGACATGAGCGTAGCCTGCTACTGGATTGATACCTTGGTTCACAAAAACTGAGGGAAATACTTATGCTACTTTGCTGCATCATCCCTTCCTCTTCGGGGAAAACCAACGCAGTGCTAAAAGAGGTAGCATTATAGAAAGGGGGAAAGGGGGAGGAAAGCAACCATGAGTACTCATCCAAAGTACTCGCAAGCAAGGAGCTACACTACATATGCATTGGTATCAATGAAAGGGGTATTATAAGTGGACTGAACTGCAGAATGCCGGAATAAGAGGGGGATAGATAGTCCTATGGAAGACTACGCTTCTGGCAGCCTCAATCTTGAAGCATATAGAAGAGAGTAGATGGTAAGTTAACCAAGTATCATCGCATAGCATAAACCTACCCGGCGATCCTCCCCTCGTCACCCTATGGGAGAGCGATCATCGGGTTGTATCTGACACTTGGAAGGGTGTATTTTATTAAGTATCTGGTTCTAGTTGTCATAAGGTCAAGGTACAACTCCGGGTCGTCCTTTTACCGAGGGACACATCTATTCGAATAGATAAACTTCCCTGCAGGGGTGCACCACATTTCCCAACACACTCGATCCCCTTTGGCCGTACACACTTTCCTTGGTCATGCCCGGCCTCGGAAGATCAACACGTAGCAGCCCTACCTAGGCACAACAGAGAGGTCAGCATGCCGGTCTAAATCCTATGGCGCAGGGGTCTGGGCCCATCACCCATTGCACACCTGCACGTTGCGAACACGGTCGGCGAGCAGACCTAGCCTCCCTTATACAAGAGCAGGCATTCCAGTCCAACCCGGCACACGTAGCCCAGTCGCTAACGTCAAGAAGGCTTCAGCTGATACCACGATGTCAAGTGCCCATAACTGTTCCCGCGTAGTTGGTTAATGCGTATAGGCCGGTGGCCAGACTCAGATCAAATACCAAGATCTCGTTTAGCGTGTTATTTTGAAGTAATCACAAACGCCGACCAGGGCCAGGCCCACCTCTCTCCTAGGTGGTCTCAACCTGCCCTGTCACTCCGCCACAAAGTAACAGTCTGGGGCCGTCGGGAACCCAGGCCCACCACTACCTGAATGGAACCACCTGCCCCTTCAGCCCCCACATCGGAATCACTTGCGGGTACTCTATGAGCCGACCCGACTTTAGTCACCACAAGTATCATATATTATGTATAAGTATGTACCCGTGATCACCTCCCAAGTGATCACGGCCCGATAGTATAGCATGGCAGACGGACAAGAATGTAGGGCCACTGATGAAATACTAGCATCCTATACTAAGCATTTAGGATTGCAGGGACAGGTAACAACAGTAGTAGCAAGGACAGGCTATGCATCAGAATAGGATTAACGAAAAGCGGTAACATGCTACACTACCCTAATGCAAGCAGAAGAGAGAAGAATAGCCGATATCTGGTGATCAAGGGGGGGCTTGCCTGGTAGCTCTGCAGATGAAAGGAATCTTCAAAAGCATAGTCGTAGTCGAAGACCGAAGCATCAACGGTCTCGGGGTCTATCGCAGTATCGGGGTCTACCGAAAAGAAGCAGCGAAGGGGAAACAAATAAATAACAGAGCAACAAAACATCATAAAGCAAGACATCGCAATACGCATCGTCGGAGGTGACCTAACGCAGTATTAGGTGATACCGGCGAATGGGGAAAACATCCGAGAAAGTATTCCCGGTGTTAGGCATTTCCGGACAGATGAAACAGAGGGGGACGGTTCCATGTTCGCTATGAAAGAGGCACATGACGGATGAACAGAGTACGTATTCAGAACCGTCGCTTTTTTCTGAGTAACTTTCATGTAGAAAGTTTTTCGATCCGGTCTACGGTTGAATTCCTATGAATTTCTGAAGTTTTCTGAAAATCTTAGAAATTTTTCCCAAGTCTGAGAAGCCCTCAGTTTTAAACACCACTTAGCCGTTTTCCAGAGCCTATTGCTGTTGATCTATACATCCTATAATTTTGTACCTTATATCAATTGTGAGCATTTTGCTGCGATCTACATGTTAGTATCACTTTTATCCATATTAGAGCCCATTAGCTTGATCATCAACAACTCTAAAGTAGTCATGAAAATAAAGTTTTTTTTCCAGTCTTTCACTTAACAGAACTTAGAGTTTTGTCATTTTCATAGCATTTAAACCTCGAACCTTTTGAAATTGGTCCAATGAAATGTTTTGAACCTTGTCAAGTGTACTACATATCCGTATAATGTTTACCCACATTGGGAAAAGTTTTGTTGTAGTTTTGCTGTTGTATACATTGGCATCCAGTGGAGATTTGCAAAAGCTAGCTCGCGTTACAGTGCACACACACTCACGCACACACACGTAGGACGCACACTCACACACACATTAGCACGCACACATTCAACACACATACACACACACACTCACACATAGCTCGGCCATGGCCGGACGTAGCAGCGACGCGTGGCGAACAGCGGCAGGCAGCAGCGGCGGCGAGCGGCGGCGTCGACGAGCAGCAGTGGCAGCACACAGCGGCAGTAGTAGTTAAGTGCAGCAGCAGCAGGAATGGGAGCAGCGCAACCGCAAGCAGCAGTGGCCAGTGGAAGCAGCAGGGGACAACAACAGGCTAGTAGCACGCGAGCAACATCAACAGCTACGGACGGCTGCGACAACTACGGGTGAGGCCACGCACGAGCGCGCGCACAGCAGCAGCAGCGACTGCCCAGGAGCAGCAACTACACGCACGCACGTACGCGTATTTGTAAGTTCGGGCATGACGGTGACAGCGGCCTACGTCGTCCAAAACGAAAGGGGGAAGGGGGGTCCGAGGGAGGAGCTCATAGTGAGTCCGTTGGTGTGCTCGGGAGGGTCGGTGTGGACCGGAGCAACGGCATCAACGGCGAGTTGGTGGCGGCTAGTTGAAGAAGACGGTGATGGCGTCGGCTACGCAGCTCCTCGGCTTAAGCTGATCCTCGGAATGGACGAAATCGAGCACGAAGATCCTCCAGGACGTGTTCCCGAGCTACGCGATGACGGTGGCCGCGGTAAGAGGGCGAGGCAGTGGTGACCGCGGAGCAATTTGAGCTCGAAATCCAGCGGAAGAGGAAGGGTCCGATGGGGGATCCTGGGGGGAATGGACGAGGGTGGTCTAGGGTTTTGCGGGGGCGTGTTTATAGGACCAGAGGGGTGACGTGGAGGCCATCCATGGCCAGGGCGCCATGGATGTCTGCCACGCCTCTGTTATGTGAACAGAGGAAAGGGCAGATGGGAGTAGGTGGGCCGGCCTTCCTGGCAGGGGCCAGCTGGGCCACGGCCCAGCAGGGGAGGGGGTTTCTTCTTTTGTTTTAGTTTAGTTACTGTTTTCTATTTTCTATTTTCTTTTATTTCTTCTTTCCTGTTTTATTAAATTTTGTTTTTATGAAATACCCAAGTTGTACCTAAAATATTATTAATACTTATGCCACTACCACAATTAACTTGGCACCTAATATAAAATAGTTTGTAATTGTTTATTATTTTATAATCATTTAACTAATTGTTTTCGCTACTATTTTATTCAATTTTGAGTATTTACACATTTTATACAAGTGTGGTTTCTCCACCATGATTACTTATGATTTATTTGTCCCAGTTTGAACATTTTAGTTTTAATGTTTGAGAACTTTTGATGCTTGTCTTTATTTTAAATTTGAATTTGAATCGTTTTTGAACCATCGCAAGATTAACAACAGTAATCGAGGTGACGTGGCATCATTAGCGTGGAATTACTATAGCTTACTTGTCCGGGCGTCACAATTCTCCTCCACTACAAGAAATCTCGTCCCGAGATTTTAAGAGGTGGAGTAAGGGGGAAAGATCTGGTTACGAAATTCTAGCGAGTGTTCTCGGTCTTGGTTGCTCTTCTCGAAGAGGTAGATCCACTATGTTGATGTCTTCATTTCTCTGCTTCAGGTCATCATGATGAAGTTGGCATTGTTTCTTTGGGAACTCCATCGTACTTACGGTTGCATAAAGCGGGGTTATTTTGGGAGAACGAACCTCTCCAAGGTTGACTATCTGGTAGCTAACATCGGGGAAGGTGGCGGAAGGTAACTCTCGAATTGAAACTTAAGAAAAAAATCATGAGCAAAGTAAGGAGGTATCATGGGAAGTTTCGAGCAGGTAGGCTATCGCTCGATGCCTGAAACTGGGCGTGAAAGAGGTTCAAAGCAACGGGGATAAGTATTGTGTTTGTTACCAGAATTGATTACTAGGAAGGTGACCCCGTGAATTACATACGAAGTCAAGTGCGAGGAATAACCTTGGAAAAAGGGGTGTACAGGAGAGTCAGGTTTCAATCCCGTGGAATTGTGGGTTATGGGCCCACCATGTGGGTTAAAAGTAGGAGGAGCGGTGACATCTTTGCACGGTCATGATAGCAAGGCACGCCAGAGGGTAGCCTATCAATTATGTGGGCAACAACCGTTGGTACCAAGGGTGAGGGACAAAGAGAACCATTTTCCCGCTCGTTGAACGAGGTGGACCAGTAGGCAAAGTTCTCGTCCATCGGTGGTCACCGGAATGCTATCAACAAAAATAACAGGGTCTTACTGACATGGTTTTACACCAAGGTGTTTACATAAGCAGAAGAATATTACTGCTTAGATCATATACATCACAAGAAAGGTTAAATAAAACAATGGCAAGAAAAATGCGATTATCAGATTAAACAGAGCAATGGAAAAGAAAATGTGTTCAAATACATATTTCAGGGGTATATCCTTCCCAAGGACAAGTAGAGCATGATATCCATGACAGGATATAATGTAGAAAACTCTTTAGGTACGGGGAGAGAAATTTCCTGACATTACCCATACAACGGTGTTTGGATAATTGAGCAGGAAACATTTAGCATTGGGCTTCAAATGTTCTTGTTAAAAATTGGAGTACCATAGGCATGCATCGAGATAGCATTGACATGGTCATCAGGTGAAGATCAGACTTTGGAAACACAAAGGATCCATCAGGAACGGCTTGTAGAATAAGTCTTACAATTTCCTCATGGAAGAAAGTATAGCCTTGCTAAAAAGGAAACAATAACAATAGGTCCTCCGGCCAGGTGTGCTAGGCACGATATCACCTTACCGAGTTATATAAAGACCATTGTTATTACTCTTGGAAATATGTTCCCAGCATCATATCTGATTGAGGTTCAGATCTAATTAGTGTCGGGATACCTCAGAATCGGGATGCCTGAGAAGAAAAGGTGCAACACCAATTGACGAGATGACATTGTAAGATTCTCGGGAAACGAACTATGGAAGCGAGTTTTGAAACAAGAGTTCATCATTAAGCCAAGGAGAGGGTGAGGAGGTGGCTGATGGCTCAGCGACCATTCCTCCAGATTTCCAAAAAGATGGGTTTCCAAAATCATGTGAACAAGGAGATAACATTTGTCAGATCAAATGATATAATGGTGTGCTTAAGGAAAGCATACACAATTGAACATTGATTCAAAGGTGCACCCGAAATATGGGCTGGGTCGCACGATCAATGTTAGAATGGTGACTAAATGAACAAAAGAAGTAGAATGAAACCATCGAACATTCACTTCAAAGCAATAGGGTTGCTAGAAGTTTTGAAGTCACACCTCAAAGTTCGATAGCCGATATTCTGATTAGAAACCACACGGGGACCAAGAAATGAACGGAGATGGCGAGAAGTAATACTATAACAAGAATTCTTAATATGTGGAGCATTTCTCACAACATCCTTGATATAAAAGATGATAATAATCCAAGGTAGAACATAACATAAGCTGGATAGCAAGGAGCTCCATAACAAGATCAAGTTTGTGTCGGAGGGAAGGCAATGATGTCATTGATGATAATACAAATCATCAAGGGGCAAGGATGGTATTTCTCATCAAGAATTCAATTGATATCCTAGAAGAAGTCAAAATGTTGATGATGATCACGACAAATTTTGTCGAGATATTTCATGAAGATGTAATCGATCAGCGATGGCATCAAGTCAAAGGAATGATGAAGCAAGAGTTTATTGGAACCACAGTTACGACACAAACTCGAAATCAAGCTTGTTGTTTAAGGTGAAAGGGTATGATGAGGAAGATCGATGTAAGCTTAGATATCGTCGCAAATTGGTGCTCCGAGAATAAGGACCAGGTAGCATAGTTAAAATCAGCACAATAATGATATAGCCAATCCGGCTAGGAATGATGTGATTGAGTTCAAACCCGTAAGCAATGATGGTTAATAATAGTTGTTGAATCGTAGTGCGGACTCGATTCAATTATTGGTGTTCTCGAGTGACTAATAACTCATAACCCGAGGAAAAATTGGAATCGGTGAGAAATAATTGTAGATGAAGAACTCATAAGGAGTTATGTAGTTCCATGATATTCTCGAGAGACCAGAAGGTAAAACTCGAAGGTAGAGCAGAGTAGAGGTTGGGCAGGCATATTGATTTGCAAAAGGCAAGTATTTTAACTTGTCCGAGAAATAGAATCAAATGAGAACAATCATGGTCGGAACCACGGTTGTAAAGGACCAAACCCCAGGTATAATATGAACTTATACCAAGGGGACAACTATTTTTTTAAGAGAAGCTGGCATGAAAAGATCTACATCGTGGCCATGGGCATGAACACAAGGTTCAAGGTCGACTCCCACTTCTCCGATGCATAACCTATCATTCACTTCTCATTTTCGATGGAGTTGTAGTGTTGAAATTTTATCTGGTAAATCACCAGGAGAATATGACTCGTGAAAACTCTCAGGTTCACCCAATTTTAGGGAAGGTATAGGTTAAACCCATCGGGTTGTCTCGGGAACATATACCACAAGCTTCAATAGTAAATAACACAAGCTCGATAGTAGAGCATGGTTGACAAAAGCAGAGGATACAATTTACCAAAGGAATTATGTATCTGAGGAAAGTCTCACAAGCTTATTGAATATGAAGGACATTGTCGGATAAATTTCCGACAAATGGTCTGGTGGTCCAGAAGGGATCTGATGTGATCATCGGTACTCAACCAGAGGAAGAAAGAATGGAAGGAGATCAGATTATAGAAACAACTGACTAACTCAAAGCTCAAATGCAATGGAATTATGAATTCCAAGACAAGGGATCAGAAGCAATGCTCTGATTAGGGATGGATAAGTTGAATAGCCTTAGGGGTACAATCGACGGCAATTTGATTGGTCGAGATCCAGCTCGTGTTTAAAATGGCGTCTGAGTAGGAAGGATGAATTCTAGGATCTGGTTGAGGATTGCGAGCATTCACACTTGTTGAATCAATGGGCTCAAAATGATAGTGGCAAAGGATGCCAATAAAATTACTATACTTATGGGATTAACCATAATGCAAGCAAGCAAGAATTTCAAGAGCAATAAACTGCTGAGGATTTTCAAAAGATCGAATAGTACTTCAAAGACCTTTGTGAAATACATGAATCAACTGGGATGAGCAGATACTCGCTAAGTGCGAGAAATTATCCGTAGGGGTATTCATGTGGCAAAGAACTGCAAGACAGTAGACACAAAGTATTAACGGGGTATCTTGTAATATCAAGATCGAGTGGGAATAAAAGAAAGAATGACAGGTGTAAGCATTTATCCAAAGGGATATTTCGGTGGTAGGTAATCGCAAAAGCAATGGGCACAAGGTCTCGAGAGAATATCGGAGAGTATCTTCGAAATCTTCTGGTGTAGCCGGCGATCATCTGGACTGAAGGGGCTCTCCGAGAGAAAGTATTTTCGAGAACCTAAAGTTAGATTTTAGTAAATTTATTAAACCCGAATAGAAGAGAGATTAGAGTCCTAGAGTATAGATGAGGAATAAAAGATCCTAATACCACCCAATGGCGACGTGGGCCCATAGGCCGCACAGCCATGTTAGTAAAACAATTTTCATCGACTAGACTCAACTTCGACCAAGGAGTTTGGAAGGGGATTCCTGCAGGCAGTTGACTTTGATACCAACTTGTGACGCCCTCGATTTGACCGTACACTAATCATACACGCAAACGTGTACGATCAAGATTAGGGAGTCACAGGAAGATATCACAACACAACTCTACAAATAAAATAAGTCATACAAGCATCATATTACAAGCCAGGGGCCTCGAAGGCTCGAATACAAGAGCTCGCTCATAGACAAGTCAGCGGAAGCAACAATATCTGAGTACAGACATAAGTTAAACAAGTTTGCCTTAAGAAGGCTAGCACAAACTGGGATACAGATCGAAAGAGCCGCAGGCCTCCTGCCTGGGATCCTCCTAAACTACTCCTGGTCGTCGTCAGCGGCCTGTACGTAGTAGTAGGCACCTCGTAGGAGTCGCCGTCGACGGTGGCGTCTGGCTCCTGGACTCCAACGACTGGTCACAGCAACCGGTTATAGAAAGGGGAAAAGGGGGGAGCAAAGCAACCGTGAGTACTCATCCAAAGTACTCGCAAGCAAGGAGCTACACTACATATGCATTGGTATCAATGAAAGGGGTAGTATAAGTGGACTGAATTGCAAAATGCCGGAATAAGAGGGGGATAGCTAGTCCTATTGAAGACTACGCGTCTGGCAGCCTCAATCTTGAAGCATATAGAAGAGAGTAGATGGTAAGTTAACCAAGTATCATCGCATAGCATAAACCTACCCAACGATCCTCCCCTCGTCACCCTGTGAGAGAGAGATCACCGGGTTGTATTTGGCACTTGGAATGGTGTATTTTATTAAGTATCTGGTTCTAGTTGTCATAAGGTCAACGTAAAACTCCGGGTCGTCCTTTTACCGAGGGACACGACTATTCGAATAGATAAACTTCCCTGCAGGGGTGCACCACATTTCCCAACACGCTCGATCCCCTTTGGCCGGACACACTTTCCTAGGTCATGCCCGGCCTCGGAAGATCAACACGTCGCATCCCTACCTAGGCACAACAGAGATGTCAGCACGCCGGTCTAAATCCTATGGCGCAGGGGTCTGGGCCCATTGCCCATTGCACACCTGCACGTTGCGAACGCGACATGCGAGCAGACCTAGCCTCCCTTATACAAGAGCAGGCGTTCCAGTCCAACCCGGCGCGCGCCGCCCAGTCGCTGACGTCAAGAAGGCTTCGGCTGATACCACGACGTCGAGTGCCCATAACTGTTCCCGCGTAGTTGGTTAGTGCGTATAGGTCGGTGGCCAGACTCAGATCAAATACCAAGATCTCGTTAAGCATGTTATTTTGAAGTAACAGTGGACGCCGACCAGGGCCAGGCCCACCTCTCTCCTAGGTGGTCTCAACCTGCCCTGTCGCTCCGCCACAAAGTAACAGTCGGGGGCCATCGGGAACCCAAGCTCACCACTACCTGGATGGAACCACCTGCCCCTTCAGCCCCCACATCGGAATCACTTGCGGGTACTCTATGAGTCGACCCGACTTCAGTCACCACAAATATCATATATTATGTATAAGTATATACCCGTGATCACCTCCCGAGTGGTCACGGCCCGATAGTATAGCATGGCAGACGGACAAGAATGTAGGGCCACTGATGAAATACTAGCATCCTATACTAAGCATTTAGGATTGCAGGGAAAGGTAACAACAGTAGTAGCAAGGACAGGCTATGCATCAGAATAGGATTAACGGAAAGCAGTAACATGCTACACTACTCTAATGCAAGCAGTAGAGAGAAGAATAGGCGATATCTGGTGATCAAGAGGGGGGGGCTTGCCTGGTAGCTCTGCAGATGAAAGGAATCTTCAAAAGCATAGTCATAGTTGAGGACCGAAGCATCAACAGTCTCGGGGTCTATCGCAGTGTCGGGGTCTACCGAAAAGAAGCAGCGAAGGGGAAACAAATAAATAACAGAGCAACAAAACATCATAAAGCAAGACATTGCAATACGCAGCGTCAGAGGTGACCTAACGCAGTACTAGGTGATACCGGCGAATGGAAAAAATATCCGGGAAAGCATTCCCGGTGTTAGACATTTCTGGACAGATGAAAGAGAGGGGGACGGTTCCATGTTCGCTATGAAAGAGGCACATGACGGATGAACAGAGGACGTATTCAGAACCGTCGTGTTTTTCTGAGTAACTTTCATGTAGAAAGTTTTTCGATCCGGTCTACGGTTGAATTCCTATGAATTTCCGAAGTTTTCTGAAAATCTTCGAAATTTTGCGAAGTCTGAGAAGCCCTCAGTTTTAAACACCACTTAGCCATTTTCCAGAGCCTATTGCTATTGATCTGTACATCCTATAATTTTGTACCTTATATCAATTGTGAGCATTTTGCTGCGATCTACATGTTAGTATCACTTTTATCCATATTAGAGCCCTAGCTTGATCATCAACAACTCTAAAGTAGTCATGAAAATAAAGTTGTTTTCAGTCTTTCACTTAACAGAACTTAGACTTTTGTCATTTTCATAGCATTTAAACCTCGAACCTTTTGAAATTGGTCCAATAAAATGTTTTGAACCTTGTCAAGTGTACTACATATCCGTATAATTTTTACCCACATTGGGAAAAGTTTTGTTATAGTTTTGCTGTTGTATACATTGGCATCCAGTGGAGATTTGCAAAAGCTAGCTCGCACTACAGTGCACACACACGTAGGACGCACACTCACATACACATTCAGCACGCACACACACAGGACACACACATTCAACACACACACACACACTCTCACACACAGCTCGGCCATGGCCGGCCGTAGCAGCGACGCGTGGCGAACAACGACAGGCAGCAGCGCCGGCGAGCAGCGGCGTCGACGAGCAGCAGTGGCAGCACACAGCGGCAGCAACGGTTAAGTGCAGCAGCAGCAGCATGAATGGGAGCAGCGCAGCCGCAAGCAGCAGCGGCCAGTGGCAGCAGCAGAGGACAGTAGCAGGCTAGCAGCACATGAGCAACATCAGTAGCTACGGATGGCTGCGGCAACTACGGGTGAGGCCACACACGAGCGCGCGCACAGCAGCAGCAGCGACAGCCCAGGAGCAGCAACTGCGTGCACGCATGTACGCGTACGTGTACGTTCGGGCATGACGGTGACAGCGGCCTACGGCGTCCAAAACGAAAGGGGGGAAGGGGGATCCGAGGGAGGAGCTCACAATGAGTCCGTTGGTGTGCTCGGGGAGGGTTGGGGTGGACCGGAGCGACGACATCGACGACGAGTTGGTGGCGGCCAGTTGAAGAAGACGGTGATGGCGTCGGCTACGCAGCTCCTCGGCTCAAGCTGATCCCCGGAACGGACGAAGTCGAGCACGGAGATCCTCCAGGGCGTGTTCCCGAGCTACGGCGACGACGGTGGCCGCGGCAAGAGGGCGAGGCCGTGGTGACCACGGAGCAATTCGAGCTCGAAATCCAGTGGACGAGGAAGGGGCCGATGGGGGACCCTGGGGGGAATGGACGAGGGCGGTCTAGGGGTTTGCGGGGGCGTGTTTATAGGACCAGAGGGGTGACGTGGAAGCCATCCATGGCCAGCGCGCCATGGATGTCTGCCACGCCTCTGTTCTATGAACAGAGGAAAGGGGAGACGGGAGTAGGTGGGCCGGCCTGCCTGGCAGCGGCCAGCTGGGCCACGACCCAGCAGGGGAGGGGGGTTTCTTCTTTTGTTTTAGTTTAGTTACTGTTTTCTTTTTTCTTTTGTTTCTTCTTTTCTGTTTTATTAAAATTTTGTTTTTATGAAATACCCAAGTTGTACCTAAAATATTATGCCACTACCAAAATTAACTTGGCACCTAATATAATATAGTTTGTATATAATCATTTAACTAATTGTTTTCGCTACTATTTTATTCAATTCTGAGTATTTACACATTTTATACAAGTGTGGTTTCTCCACCATTATTACTTAGGATTTATTTGTCCTAGTTTGAACATTTTAGTTTTAATGTTTGAGAACTTTTGATGTTTGTCTTTATTTTAAATTTGAATTTGAATCTTTTTTGAACCATCGCAAAATTAACAACAGTAACCAAGGTGATGTGGCATCATTAGCGCGGAATTACTGTAGCTTACTTATCCGGGCGTCACACACGTGCATTGGACTAAGCTGGAATCTGCAAGCATTCAATTCAAGAGAGAAGACAAGGTAACATGGGCTCTTTTGTCAGATCAACAATAATGCATATAAGAGCCACACAACATTTTCATTATGGTTTTCTCCTCTCGTCCCCCAAAGAATAAGAAAGAAATAAAACTATTTACATGGGAAAGCTCCCAACAAGCAAAAGAAGAACGAGAAATCATTTTGGGTTTTCTTTTTAATTATTACTACTACAACATGAAAAGTAAACTAACTAAAAGCTACAACTAATTTTTTTTGTTTTTATTAAGGTTTATTAAACACACAAGAAGAAAGCATAAAAAGGAAAATAAACTAGCATGGATGATACAATGAAAAAGTATGAGCACCGACAACTAGTATGAGTGTGTGAACAAGAATGTAATGTCGGTGAGACATACGTACTCCCCCAAGCTTATGCTTTTGGCCTAAGTTGGTCTATGGCCACGGTTGGCCTGGTGGGTATCCAAAGTTGTAGCTGGAATCGTACTGAGATGCAGCGGCAATTTCCTGATGAGCTACATCTTGGAGGCGAGCTGTCTCCGCCCTCCTCTCGTACTCGGTCGCCTCCTCCCCGGTTATAACATATCTCCCCTTTGCCTGAAAGTCAAAGAAAGTAGGAGCAGGGAGAGCGACTGATAGATGTGTCGTATGTCAAAGATTAGTCGGTATTGGAGGAACTGTTCGTTCCTCTCAACAAACTGATGACGAACCATAGCATCATAATCTAAATAAGTAGGAGGCAACTCAATATCATATCCACGTATGGGTATCTCAAGAAAGTTAGCTATACGAGTTGCATAAATTCCACCAAAGAAATCTCCATGAATACAATTATTATGCAACCTACGTGCAACAATGGCTCCCAAATTATAATGTTTATCTCCTAATACAGCATTCCTGAGAAAACTGAGATCAGGGACACACATGTGACATGCTTCTGTTGGGGATCGTTGCAGAAATTTAAAAAAATTCTATGCATCACCAAGATCAATCTATGGAGAGACTAGCAACGAGAGAGAGGGGAGTGTATCTTCATACCCTTGAAGATCGTGAAACAGAAGCGTTACAAGAACACGGATGAAGAAGTCGTACACGAAGCGATTCAGATCGCGGCCGAATCCAATCTAAGCATCGAACAACGGTGCCTCCGCGTTCAACACACATGCAGCCCGATGACGTCTCCCGCGCCTTGATCCAACAAGGGGAGAGGGAGAGGTTGGGGAAGACTCCGTCCAGCAGCAGCACGACGGCGTGGTGGTGGTGGAGGAGCGTGGCACTCCAGCAGGGCTTCGCCAAGCACTGCGAGAGACGAGGAGGGAGAGGGGTAGGGCTGCGCCAAGAGAGATGGAGACTCGTGTCTCTGGCAGCCCCAAAACCCCCACTATATATAGGGGGAGGGGAGGGGCTGCGCCCCCATCTAGGGTTCCCCCTAGGGGTGGTGGCCAGCCCTAGATGCATCTAGGGGCGGCCAGAGGGGGGAGAGGGGGGCGCACCCTAGGTGGGCCTTAGGCCCATCTGAGCCTAGGGTTTCCCCCCTTGTCCCATTCCCTGCGCCTTGAGCCACTTGTGGGAGGTGCACCAGCCCACCTAGGGGCTGGTCCCTTCCCACACTTGGCCCACGCAAGCCTCTAGGGCTGGTGGACCCCCGAACCCTTCTGGTGGTCCCGGTACGTTACCGATAACGCCCAGAACACTTTCGGTGTCCAAAACATGACTTCCCATATATAAATCTTTACCTCCGGACCATTCGGGAACTCCTCGTGACATCCGAGATCTCATCCGGGACTCCGAACAACATTCTATAACCACGTACATCTATTCCCTATAACCCTAGCATCATCGAACCTTAAGTGTGTAGACCCTACGGGTTCGGGAACTATGCAGACATGACCGAGACATCTTTCCGGCCAATAACCAACAACGGGATCTGGATACCCATGTTGGCTCCCACATGTTCCACGATGATCTCATCGGATGAACCACGATGTCAAGGATTCAATCAATCCCGTATACGATTCCCTTTGTCTACCGGTATAGCACTTGCCCGAGATTCGGTCGTCGGTATACCGATACCTTGTTCAATCTCGTTACGGCAAGTCTCTTTACTCGTTCCGTAACACATCATCCCGTGACCAACCCCTTAGTCACATTGAGCTCATTATGATGATGTCTTACCGAGTGGGCCCAGAGATACCTCTCCGTCATACGGAGTGACAAATCCCAGTCTCGATTCATGCCAACCCAACAGATACTTTCGGGGACACCCGTAGTGTACCTTTATAGCCACCCAGTTACGTTGTGACGTTTGGCACACCCAAAGTACTCCTACGATATCCGGGAGTTGCACAATCTCATGGTCTAAGGAAAGGATACTCGACATTGGAAAAGCTTTAGCATACGAACTACACGATCTTGTGCTAGGCTTAGGATTGGGTCTTGTCCATCACATCATTCTCCTAATGATGTGATCCCGTTATCAACGACATCCAATGTCCATGGTCAGGAAACCGTGACCATCTATTGATCAACGAGCTAGTCAACTAGAGGCTCACTAGGGACATGTTGTGGTCTATGTATTCACACATATATTATGATTTCCGGATAACACAATTATAGCATGAACAATAGACAATTATCATGAACAAGGAAATATAATAATAACCATTTTATTATTGCCTCTATGGCATATTTCCAACAGTTTCATCCTTACCATTTATGCACCTACCTATGAAGAGAGCAAAATAATGTATAGCAGGAAAATGAATGCTCCCTATGGTAGCTTGTGTTATATCTCTAGATTCCCCTACACTTATACTAGCAAGAAAATCTCTAAACTCATATTTGCGAGGCTCACTAGTGCTGCCCCGTTGTGGAGGTTTGCAGGCAGTATTAAAATCCTCTAAGTCCATAGTATAAGAATTTTCATAAAGATCAAATCCGGGAATTGCGTGATGATGAAAATTCAAACCTTCTCACAAAGGAATCAGTGAGATAGTGGTATTGGCGGCACTTATCTGCCTCGAAGCTCTCAAGATCGGCATTACGCACATACGCATTAAATTCTTCCTTGATTCCTGCTCGATCCATAAAGTCCTCTGACGGCCATTCACAAGCCCGCACCTGAGCTTCCCTCGGTGGTTCATCATCGGCATCGTGTATTGCGAGCCTGGGTCCTTGCTTCCTTGAAGGACCACCTTGGTACATTTTTCTAAATATATTTCTTCCTGTGAAAAATTTCTGAAATTTTTAGTAACTTCAAAATAAAAGTGAACCAAACTCAAGAAAATTGATAACAACTACTCCCACAAGTGCCTAGAGGATATATCATGCATTAAAACTACTTTTGACCATATAAATTTGACATGCAAGCTCAATAAAAGGGTCACCTAAGCAACAAAATTTTTCAATGAATAAAGCACTAGAACAAAAACTAATTGGACCATTGGAGGAGTCACATACCAAGGAACAATCCCCCAAAGCAGTTTTGTGAATGAAGCTTTGAGCAAGGAGATTGAAAATGGCAGCAAGATGAGCTTGGACTCGGGTTTGAGCTGGCTAGTGATGTTTTTGGAAGGAAGAAGGAGTGTGTGGTAGCTGGAATAAGTGGAGGGGAGCCATAGTGGGCCCACGAGGCAGGGGGAGCGCCCAGGGGGGTGGGCGCGCCCTGGACCCTCGTGGCTAGGTGCTAGCTCCCCCTGCTGTGTTCTCAGTGCCAGATATTCTTAAATATTCCAGAAAAAATTATATTTAAATTTCAGGGCATTTGGAGAACTTTTATTTTCGTGGTATTTTTTATTGCATGGATAATTCAGAAAGCAGACATAAATTACTATTTTTGCTTTATTTAATATAAATAACAGAAAGTAAAAAGAGGGTACAAAGAGTTATGTTTTCTAAATTCATCCATCTCATGCCCATCAAAAGGAATCCACTAACAAGGTTGATCAAGTTTTGTTAACAAACTCATTCTGAATTGCATGAAACCGGAGAATTTTCGAATAACACTAGGTTACCTCAACGGGGATATGCATGTCCCCAACAATAAGAATATCATATTTCTTCTTGGCAGTAGGAAGAGGAAATTCAAAACCTCCAATAGTAATTGTTGAAATTTTTCCAATAGAATTGATACTGTGGACTTGAGGTTGTTTCCTCGGAAAGTGTATCGTGTGCTCATTACCATTAACATGAAAAGTGACATTGCCTTTGGTGCAATCAATAATAGCCCCTGCAGTATTCAAAAAGGGTCTTCCAAGAATAATAGACATACTATCGTCCTCGGGAATATCAAGAATAACAAAGTCCGTTAAAATAGTAACGTTTGCAACCACAACAGGCACATCCTCACAAATACCGACAGGTATAGCAGTTGATTTATCAGCCATTTGCAAAGATATTTCAGTAGGTGTCAACTTATTCAAATCAAGTCTACGATATAAAGAGAGAGGCATAACACTAACACCGGCTCCAAGATCACATAAAGCAGTTTTAACATAGTTTCTTTTAATGGAGCATGGTATAGTTGTTACTCCTGGATCTCCAAGTTTCTTTGGTATTCCACCCTTAAAAGTATAATTAGCAAGCATGGTGGAAATTTCATCTTTCGGTATCTTTCTTTTATTAGTAACAATATCTTTCATGTACTTAGCATAAGGATTCATTTTAAGCATATCAGTTAAACGCATACGCAAGAAGATAGGTCTAATCACTTCAGCAAAGCACTCAAAATCCTCATCATCCTTTTTCTTGGATGGTTTAGGAGGAAAAGGCATGGGTTTCTGAACCCATGGTTCTCTTTCTTTACCGTGCTTCCTAGCAACAAAGTCTCTCTTATCATAATGTTGATTCTTTGATTGTGGGTTATCAAGATCAACAGCAGGTTCAATCTCTACATCATTATTATTGCTAGGTTGAGCATCAACATGAACATCATCATTAACATTATTACTAGGTTCATGTTCATTACCATATTGTGTTTCAGCATCAGAAATAGAAGTATTATTGGGATTCTCAGGTGTGTCATCAACAGGTTCACTAGAAGCATGCACAATCCTATCATTTTTCTTTATCTTCCTTTTAGAAGGACTAGGTGCATCAATATTATCTCTCTGAGAATCTTGCTCAATTCTCTTAGGATGGCCCTCAGGATACAAAGGTTCCTGAGTCATTTTACCACATCTAGTCATAACTCTAGTAGCATTATCATTTTTCTTACTATTTAATTCATTGAGCAAATCATTCTGAACTTTAAATACTTGCTCTACTTGAGTGGTGACCATAGAAGCATATTTACTAATAATTTTAAGTTCACCTTTAACATTAGCCATATAATCGTTCAAGTGTTCAATCATATAAGCATTATGTTTCAATTGTCTACCAACATAAGCATTGAAGTCTTCTTGCTTAACCATAAAGTTATCAAACTCATCCAAACATTGGCTAGCAAACTTAGTAAATGGGATTTCACCTTTATCATATCTATAGAGAGAATTTACCTTTACTACCTGTGTCGGGTTATCAAGACCGTGTGTTTCTTCAATAGGTAATGAATTAAGACCATGTATTTCTTCAACAAGCGGTAAATTCTTAACATCTTCAGCTTTTATACCTTTTTCTTTCATGGATTTCTTTGCCTCTTGCATATCTTCACGACTGAGAAATAGAATACCCTTTTCTTCGAAGTTGGCTTAGGAGTTGGTTCAGGAATTGGATCAGGGATTGGATCAGGAAGTGTCCAATTATTTTCATTGGTCAACATATTATTCAATAAAATTTCAGCTTCATTTGGTGTTCTTTCCCTGAAAACACAACCAGCACGACTATCCAGGTGGTCTCTGGAAGCATCGGTTAGTCCATTATAAAAGATATCAAGTATTTCATTTTTAAGAGGATGATCAGGCAAAGAATTAAGTAATTGGAGAAGCCTCCCCCAAGCTTGTGGGAGACTCTCTTCTTCAATTTGCATAAAGTTGTATATTTTCCTTAAAGCAGCTTGTTTCTTATGAGCAGGGAAATATTTAGCAGAGAAGTAATAAATCATATAATGGGGACTACGCACATAACCAGGATCAAGAGAATTAAACCATATCTTAGCATCACCCTTTAATTAGAACGTAAATATCTTAAGGATATAATAGTAGCGAGTTTTCTCATCATTAGTGAACAGGGTGGCTATATCATTTAATTTAGTAAGATGTGCCACAACAGTTTCAGATTCATAGCCATAGAAAGGATCAGATTCAAATAAAGTAATTATCTCAGGATCAATAGAGAAATCATAATCCTTATCAGCAACAAAGATAGGTGAAGTAGCATAAGCAGGATCATATTTCATTCTAGCATTCAGAGTTTTTTGTTTCACCTTAGCTAAAAGTTTCTTAAGATCACTTCTATCATTGCAAGCAAGAAAGTCTCTAGCAGTTTCTTCATCCATAAAATAACCTTCAGGAACAACAGACAATTCATATCTAGGGGGAGAATCTTCATCATCACTTTTATCAATATTATCGGTTTCAATAATTTCATTCTGTCTAGCCCTAGCAAGTTGTTCATCAAGAAATTCACCAAGTGGCACAGTAGTATCAAGTATAGAAGTAGTTTCATCATAAGTATCATGCATAGCAGAAGTGGCATCATCAATAACATGCGACATATCAGAATTAATAGCAGAAGCAGGTTTAGGTGTCGCAAGCTTACTCAAAACAGAAGGTGAATCAAGTGCAGAGCTAGATGGCAGTTCCTTACCTCCCCTCGTAGTTGAGGGATAAATCTTGGTTCTTGGATCTTTCAAGTTCTTCATAGTGATAAACAGATATAAATCCCAAGTGACTCAAAGAATAGAGCTATGCTCCCCGGCAACGGCGCCAGAAAATAGTCTTGATAACACACAAGTATGGGGATCGCAACAGTTTTCGAGGGTAGAGTATTCAACCCAAATTTATTGATTCGACACAAGGGGAGCCAAAGAATATTCTCAAGTATTAGTAGCTGAGTTGTCAATTCAAGCACACCTGGAAACTTAATATCTACAGCAAGGTATTTAGTAGCAAAGTAATATGATAGTAGTGGTAACGATAGCAAAAGTAATGGTAGCAAAAGTAGTATTTTTGATGTTTTCTAGTGATTGTAACAATAGCAACGGAAAAGTAAATAAGCGAAGAACAATATATGGAAAGCTCGTAGGCATTGGATCGGTGATGGAGAATTATGCCGGATGCGGTTCATCGTGTAACAGTCATAACCTAGGGTGACACAGAACTAGCTCCAGTTCATCAATGTAATGTAGGCATGTATTCTGAATATAGTCATACATGCTTATGGAAAAGAACTTGCATGACATCTTTTGTCCTACCCACCCATGGCAGTGGGGTCCTAGCGGAAACTAAGGGATATTAAGGCCTCCTTTTAATAGAGTACCGGATCAAAGCATTAACACATAGTGAATACATGAACTCCTCAAACTACGGTCATCACCGGGAGTGGTCCCGATTATTGTCACTTCGGGGTTGCCGGATCATAATACATAGTAGGTGACTATAGACTTGCAAGATAGGATCAAGAACTCTCATATATTGATGAAAACATAATAGATTCAGATCTGAAATCATGGCACTCGGGCCCTAGTGACAAGCATTAAGCGTAGCAAAGTCATAGCAACATCAATCTTAGAACATACTGGATACTAGGGATCAAACCCTAACAAAACTAACTCGATTACATGATAAATTTCATCCAACCCATCACCGTCCAGCAAGCCTGCGATGAAATTACTCACGCGCGGCGGTGAGCATCATGAAATTGGTGATGGAGGATGGTTGATGATGACGATGGCGACGGATTCCCCTCTCCGGAGCCCCGAACGGACTCCAGATCAGCCCTCCCGAGAGAGTTTAGGGCTTGGCGGCGGCTCCGTATCGTAAAACGCGATGAATCCTTCTTTCTGATTTTTTTTTCTCATCGAACACGAATATATGGAGTTGGAGTTGAGGTCGGTGGAGCGTCAGGGGGCCCACGAGGCACGGGGCGCTCCCAGGGGGGCAGGCGCGCCCCCCACCCTCGTGGACAGGTGGAGGCCCCCCTGATGTGGATTCTTCTACCAGTATTTTTTATTTATTCCAAAATAATTCTCCGTTGATTTTCAGGTCATTCCGAGAATTTTTATTTCTGCACAAAAATAACACCATGGCAATTCTGCTGAAAACAGCGTCAGTCCGGGTTAGTTCCATTCAAATCATGCAAGTTATAGTCCAAAATAAAGGCAAAAATGTTTGTAAAAGTAGATACGATGGAGACGTATCAGGCTTCTCGAGTGTGGCCGCGCGCGTGCAGCCGCCACCGCCCACGTGCACCGCTCGGGCCTGGCTCTGGAGAAACTGCCGATTCGAGCGTTCCCAGGGAGCCAGGCCGAGGAGTGCTTTAAACATCGTGCCATGCAAGCCCAATAGTATATGCAGTCAACCAAACAACCCGTTTTCTTTCCGCGCGGGCCTGATTAGGTCTCATACAGGCAACCAAACACGCCCGAGGTCTCGGGATCGACTCATCCCGCATCCAGTTCTTTTCCGTTTTTGGAAACAGAAGGGAAAAAGATACATATAAATGGACCAGCCCAATTAATGTGGCTGCAGGCGCCGGTTAGCAAAAATGTCTTTAACCGGCGCCTGCAGCGCCGAATAGGGTTTGCCGAACAAGGTCTCGCATGAAGTGGGCGACAAAGGGCCGGGCCGTCGTCGGAGGTACACGGTCCTTAAGCACTCTTTATTCATATATATAATAAAAACACTTTACATAAAAATTGGAATAAATGTTTATCATGTATTTTTAAAATGTTAAACGTGTATAAAAATATTTTTGATGAATACAAAAAGGTACATGAATGAAAAGAAGTAGACGTATTTTTTTACAAAATGTTAATCACGTATTTCGGAAATTTTCAACGTATAAAAAATGTTCCTAATGAATAGGAAAAATGTAGAATATATATGAAAAAAGTTGACATCAAAACATATGTTTGAAAAAAATATTAATCATGTACATGAAAAATGTTAAACATGTATAAGAAAAATGTTTCTTTACAAAATAAGTACAATCCATGAAGAAGAAAAAGTCGACACCAAAATATATATCTAAAAAATGTTAATCATGCACTTAAAAATGTTAAACGTGTATTAGACAAATGTTTCTTATTTATCAAAAAATGCAAAATTTCTATGAGAAAAGTAGACATCAAAACTTCTATTTGAAAATGTTAATCATGTATTAAAAAAAACGAGTATAACAATTACTCCTACTATATACCAAAAATGTACAATCTGTATGAAAAAACTAGACCTCAAAACATATATTTCAATAAAAATGTTAATCATGTATTTTGAATATTATAAATGTCTATAAAAATGTTCCTGCTTTATACAAAATAATAATAATTCAACATACATCTATGGTATACCAATATTGAGTCGTACGTACGGTTGGATCTGTATAATCGGACCGGCTCACATTCAATAAGTTTAACTAGACGACTACGTGGCCAAATATGCACCATTGGATAGGACAATCTAACGGCCCGCGCGGCTGGGATTCGCGGTGGGGGCGCATCACTGCCTGCCAGCCTGCCACCTCGTGAAGACAGCACGCGGTGATTCTCTCCCTGACTAGAAAATTGTAGTACATGCTCATGTGACAGGAGTATTATACTACATGCAGCCTACAGGTGTATAGACTAGAATCGACCAAGCAAGTAGCCCACAGTCTTACAGTAAGATAGCTACTTCAGTATAAAAAAGAATAGTAACGGAGATGAGAGAGAGAATGGATGCCCCAATTCAGCCACGTAAGGACAAATGCACAATCTACCAGAGTAGATAATGACAAGTACATTGAACAGTCTAATATCTGTTGTAACAAGACTTCTTTTTGCAAAAAAAAGACATATATATTTCAGGTTTTTACCAGTAAATCCTTTATTTCAACAACTTTACAATCTGGACTTTTCTTTGTTTTTGCCAGTAATTTGTATGTGTAAAACTCTAATCTATTAGACGACAAGTGTATGGAATTTGTTTCAAAAATGAAAGTAATAAATATTGACAACCGAATTATATACTAGATTGCCACCAATTCTCCCAGCATATATTATTTCAGGTTCCTTGTGGTAGACCAACAAGGTTCAATTCCTAAACTTAGCGTAGGGTGTCTATGTGTGTGTTCATACTATTGCGTCTATGTGAGTATTTGCGTTTGTACTGCCCTAGAAAAATATTTACAACATTTCAACATACAATATTTCACAATAATCATAAAATCTACATGTGCATGGCATGTGCCATTTACTAGTTAAATAGAAGTAGACATCAAAAACACATATTTTAAAAAATATTTTTGTATTTGAAAAATGTTAAATGTTTGTATAAAACTTTTCCTGATATATATGGAAAATTTACAATATGTGTAAAAAATATTGCCATAATTATTTTTATGGTGCGTTTTAAAAATGATGTCCATGTGTTCAAAAAGTGTTCTAAACATATTATGTCATGTGTTGAAAAAAATTCAATGTGTATCAACAAAATGTTCACGTGTACACTAAAAATGTACATTGTGTACCGAAAAAAGTGAATATGTAGTGCAAAAAAAGTAACCAACGAAAACACACAAAGAAACAAAGACAAATGAAGAAAACACTGCGGCCAATGATATCGCTTGCGTCAGTTCCTCGGCCTCGTCGGTTGGGACAACCTAGCAACCAGCGATATTTGGGCCGAAAAGCTCTTCGGCTTGACCATTTCGAAACAAAACTAATGCGGAGTTTATCCATCATCTTTTTCTCAAAGTAGTCAAGTTATTGTGACGTATAATATATGTGTCCTTTAATGCTCGTCCTCCTAATAGCATTGCCAATTTTTTTGGACATGACTAAACGGTGTAGAGCCAAGACATCGGCGCATATTCGAGTCAGAGTATGTGAATTACTTTGGGCTATTTGGAATTGTGGGAATGGTGTTATTTTTCACAGACAAAACATCACAATCTTTTTGCAAGTCATTTCGGGCAACTGACTGGATCCATATGTGATCGTTACTCAGTCATACAGAAGCCGGGAAGCATATGGCCTATGGGTCCAACGTTGGAAGACGGTAGCACGAGATACTTACAAACGGTTTGGATGTCGGTCCAATAATAAGTTAGGTGCATAGTCATCTGTCCAATTTTTGTCGGCTGTGGTAATTTTTTCCTTTTTAATTCGGTTTTGCTTGTGAACTGGTATCGAACTACATACTTTGTTGCTACTTTGCTTAATAATATGGATGCCTGCATCAATTGATGCAGAGGGGTAATCCTCTTCTTTGGAAAAAGAAAAAGGTAAAAACACGAAATTGCTAATGGAGCTCGAACTCCAAGAAACTGTTAATTTTAAAAATTCAAAAATAAGTTTTAAAAAATCTGAATAAACGACACATACATATGGATGTATACTACATGTATGCAAAATTTCCTGCCGAAATACCTTTTTATGCGAGCTACAAAAAAGGAGACAAAACCACGTATTTCTAGCACATGCACTATTCATTATAAAAGTACTTTAATTTGTACAGCTCACATGAAAACGTAGTTTTTGGTGAACTTTCACACACATCTTTAAGTACTTGCGTAATTATTTTCATATGTTTTTTAAACATAATAATTGAATTTTGAAAAACTTCAGGCTCCATAGAGCCCGAGAGCAAAAAAAAAAAGCAACTCTCATAAATCACCAAAAATCCTCCATGGAGCCCGAGAAGGCGAGAACACAGTCCCCTACGAAAACCTAAATGAAACACACCGATAAGGCGATAACCACTTGGCTGGTCCCTGATTTAGTGGGTGACAGTGATTGTTAATAACCGATCTCAATTTCGTATTGCGGGAGGAGGATTAGTACGCATCCTTGCTAGCCAGCCACGTATGTTATATATAGGTTAGCTCAAAGGAAGAACGTCTTTTCTTTTTGCGGGGTAAAGGACGAACGTCACGTATAGTAGTTCTTCAAGGGAACATGATCCCTTGATTGCTGCGTCGAGTCCATCATCCTTCTCGATCATTTCTCGGTCACCATCTCTGTGCACCTAACCTAAGTAATACATTATATACAATTGATTCCTTAATTGACTTGTAATCTACTCCATCTCGTTGGCGCATCCAGTTAGTTAATTACTGAGTTGCCACACCCAGGACCAATGCTTTGACCTCTGAGAGCATCTCCAGCCGTTGGCCCCTTAGGGGCGCCTAAAATCGCCGTCTGAGAGTGAGCCGGCGCAAAAAAGCATTCTGGGGCGAGTTGGTCCCCAGCCGCGGGCCCCAAGACCGCCCCAGCCGCATCTAAATTTTTTTCAAAAAAGAAAATGTTCGGCGAAGTTCGGCTAAACACGTCTAAATTTCGGCAAACTTTGGCATATATTAGACATGTTCATGGCTTTTTACATAGATATATTTAAAAAAGGAACTGGCTGAATGCGGAGTAGTCGCCGTCGTCACCGCCATCCTCACTGCCGTTGTCATCGTCGGCCTTCTCCTTCTTGACGCGGCTGTCCCTGGTGGACCCCTGATCGGCGTCGCCATGGCCGACTGGCGGCGGCGTGTCGTCGTCTTCGATGACAACGACCCCTCCTTCGTCGCGGCCCCGGTGGCGCTGCTCGAACCGCCGCAGGGCGGCGCACTGGCGCTCCCTCGCCATCTTCAGGGAGTCCTTGCACGCCCATTCCAGGGCCGCGTCGTCGTCGAGCTCCACGTCGTCGTGCTCCGTCTTCACGGCCGGGAGGCCCGGCTCAATTTTCACCGGCGCAAGCCCCGGCTCCGTCTTTGGCTTGACGAAGCGCGGAGGAGCCGACGAGGAGGCGCGCCAGCCGCCCTCGTTGATGACGATGCCGGCGCTGCGAGTGCGCCGGCCGAGCGGCGTCTCCGCCGCGGGCTCGGCCTTGACGCCAAGCAGCGCCGGAGAGCCGGAGAAGCAGGAAGAAGAGTGCGAGGAGGAAGACGAGTAGGGGCCGAACCTCCTGGGCATCCATTGCCCGGCGCGTCGGCGTTGGGCCGGGGCGGCGGCCCTCGCCGGGGGAGGATATGCCAGCGGCGGGTTGTTGCCGCCCTCAAGGTGCGTCAGCACGCCCTCGAGCGTGCGGCCGAGGACGCCCCACCACAGGTGGCGCCCCTCACTGTTCTTCGTGCCGCCCACCACTGGCGCCTCGTTGGTGGACGCTAACCTCTACTGTTGACGGCGCTCGAAGTACGCCGTCCACGCCGCGTGGTTGTCGGCGGCGTACTTGGGCAGGGCGAGCTGCTCGTCGGTGAGGGAGGAGCGCACGATCTGTACCTCGGCGGCGAAATAGGGTGCCCGCGCCACGGCGTCGGGCAACAGGGGAACGGGCACACCACCGTTGCTGAGTCTCCACCCCGGACCGTCAGCCCGGCCCGCATGTCTGGCGACGCCGGGATGTTGGCCTCGAACAGGAGCCACGACTCCTGTTCACGGAGAGAGCGGCGGCCGAAGCCGTTGGCCGCCGCCTCGTCGCCGAGGAAACGTTCGGCCATCGAGAGAGGAAGAGGGAGTGCTCGCCGGCGGCGCACGGGAGAGGGAGAGGGAGGGCTCGGCGGCGGCGCACAGGAGAGGGAGAGTTCGGCGGCGGCGCACAGGAGAGGGAGAGTTCGGCGGCTAGGACTGGTGTGGCCAGAGGCGAAGGAGGCCACCGGCTTATATAGCCGCGCCCGTGTGTACGCGTGTGCAGGAGGGGAGGCGTCGGCGGGCAGCTCCGTGACGCGTCGCCCGTGAGGAATTAATGGCAAGGTTGACCGGCGGCGGCAGCGCAGCAGCCTTGGCATTGATTCCCGCGGGAACCGAGGCGATGAGGGCGACGAAGCGCCCGTCTCGCTGACTCGGCAGGCCCGCGGCAGTTTCGCGTCAAAACAACTCGCCCCGGCGCCTCCGAGCGTCCCCCATCGTGTCGGATTCGGGCTGGGTCCGCCGGCGCTGATTTCGACACAGGTCGACGAAAATCAGACTCCTGGGACGTGACTGGATCGTTTTTTCGATGCCGACAAAAAAAAATCAGGAGACTTTTTTGAAGGCGCGGCTGGAGATGCTCTGAGAGCGCGTTGCGTGGGCCAGGGCCACGCTCGTGTCAACCTGTCCAAATTGTGGGCCGACATGCACGTATAGTATTCAACACAATTGTCGCCAAAAAGGGTACTCAACACAATCGTTTGTGTAGCTATAAATCAAGACGACTGCGTACATGCAGTGGGAAGACTGGACTACAGGATCAAAATATTCGTTCTCATCTCTCTCTCAAAATCAACGGGCGAACGTTGGACGTCAAGATATTTCCATATTTGTGTAGTAGGAGCTGTGGGCCCTGGCGGTAGTAAATAAGACGCTGCTATAGTCTATACCTATATGTGTACACTCGCCGTGTGGGGTCTCAAGATAGCACAAGCACATGCGTGGTACTGCTACTAGGATCGCTAGCTGGTCAATGACTCGATGCACATGCACACACACTGTAACTAATCGGCCGCGGCTACGTTAGCAGCAGTCCTTGGTTTGGGAAACAGCTGCATGCCTTTGATGAAGAACTAGCCAAGGTATAGCTCCCCCATTCCCATGCAATCGCATATGATTGCACTTGCACGTAGACGTAGGTACACCAGCCTTGGCCGGTTCATATCCTCACGTCACATGACACGATAGGATGGATCCAGGGCACTAGAGGGTAGCAGCTCAGCACCGCACACGGGGGCATGCACATGCACATGCTGCCTCGTCGTATCTGCATGCGTTCGCGCTCACCGCCGTGCCCAACACGTGGTGGCTGACGGTCGTGCCCTCGCGACCAAGCTAAGTTAGAGTAGGTATACTTGTCCTATACATACATGGTACGGTCAGCGTTAATACTTTCTCTGATCAACTCATTGGTGCTGATTATTGGTCTATCATTCAGGCTCCACGGCACGCGTGGCTCCCAAGCTTGCCCGCTGCATGCCGCGACGGGCCACGCGTGCACGACGTGGCGGGAAGCATGCATGTGCATGCAGATGCCGCGCTACGGTTGATCGTTCATCGATCTGCTAGCTTTGTTAGTAGTATTAAATTCATGTGATCCATCGCGGTGTTACAGTTTTTTTTTTGAAACATCGCGGTGTTACAGTTGTGGCTTCATGGGTGGTGCTACGTGCGTGCTACACAAAATGGCAGCTTGCATGAAGGTTCTTGGAGCAGCGTACGTGTCCGATGACGCATCTAGCTAGTAGGACTATTCGACGACACGTACGCGGGCATGGGATAGGCCGGGTTGGGATGATAGTTTGGGGAGGGATCTATTATGCCCATGATGTAGCTGCCCCCGGAATGGAAGTGGAATCGATTCACTAAACTTGCGGCTTGCACGCTAGCTTTATACCCGACATGCGTACGTGATCCTCCCTGCAGATATACTATACGTGATGCATGGCGCAATTATTAAGCATGGTTTGGGAAATACTAGTTAATCGTGGTAATCATGCCACTCATGGCCAGGCAAATAATTGGCTGGCTGGCCGGCCGTAGCCCTAGGACCAGGGAAAACCGATCTGCTTGCAAGCGCTGACCACCCGTTGTCTTTTCCCACCCCAAGCAAGGCAAAGCTGGTTAAGTTCCACTTCAAAAATCAACTCAAGAAAAGGTTCCACTTCAAAAATATCTACGGGAGCACGTAGAAAAATAGTGCGCCATGGCTTGCCACGAGACTGAGATCCTACGCAGTTGTCATATCTACTGTGGTGGGGGCGATCTTTGAACAATGATTAGCGCCGATTCGATGAAGACATTGTTAAGCACTCGGTTGGGCAGGTCGCGTGGGATTTACCCGGGTGAAATGGAAATGTCAAGCCGGATTCCAAAAGGTCACTCGCGATAAAAGCCATGAAAGTGAGAAAGAAAATAAGCTAAAGTGAAAAGTAAGAGGTGCGGAGGAGAATGTCAATGATTGGGGAAGGCGGGTGCTGCCGGTCGGGGCAGAGACACGCAGGAAGCGACTGACGCAGGCGACCGCGCGCGCATTCCTCGTCGTTGTCCTAGCAGCTCCCCCTCCTACCACGCCGAGCGGCCGAGTCCGACGTGACGTGGGCACGCCGGAGTCCGGACGACCGGCTCCACGTGACCGCGCCCCGGTTTCCCGCCCCGTTTCCCGCAGCGCTCCACGTGAGCCCTGTCTGTCTCGGCGTCCCCGGCCCGGCCCAACCACCTTGGTGCCCGAACCCGTCCGGCGCTCGGCCCGGGCCGGCACGTGGGGCGCGCGTGAGCGTTCGCGGTGGTGGCGCCGGGACGAGGAGACCCAATCATGTCACGGCCATGATTGAGGCGATGATGCCAAGCGACGTTTACGAAAGGAGAGCAGGATGGCGTGGGCGTGGGCCTGCGCGGGCGCGCGTGGTGCGCCGGTGCCGGTGCCGGTCGGGCGCGAGGGGACACCGCCGCACCCGGTGGGACAGCGCGACGAGGAGCGACCGATCGATCCCCCTGCTGCCGCGTCGGCGCAGTAGCTCGCCCGAGCCGCGCGGCGCAATCATGCTCCGCTCCGGCCGGAGCCGCGTGCATGTGCCTCGCCTCAGCAGCAGGGCCGACACGTCCGGGGCCACGTCGCCGTAATCCCGACGTATGCGGCCATGCGGGCACCCGTGTCGTTCTCGTCGCGTCTGAAAGAAAGGGAAGACGGTGGACGACGACTTGTTTGACGTCGGAAAGAAGGCGGGAACCGAATCTTGTACCGGCGATTTTGTGCCGAGTGCAAGTGTAAACGAAAAAGAAAATAGGTCGCCCTGATGCGCACTGTACGTGCCATGCCAGGTGAAACATGCTACACACACCGCGAATCTCAACGTGCGGGCTGATGGAGAATTTTCCGATCCACACGTATCTCCTTTCGTAGCTTGTCGCATAGTATGTGCGTGCCTCCGGAAAGAACCACGCACCCGTTGACAAAGTGAACAGCTAAAAAAAAACTCGAGAACAAAAAGGAAGCAGCCGCGGTCTCGTAGATTCAGACTCGTGGAAATTTTGAAGGGTTAGCATCTTCAGAATTTTTGTGCGCTTCACTTATTTGCAGGACTGGAAGCAGCTGCCCGATACTCAGCCAAGCATGCCACGTACACAATAACCATGATTTAGTAATTGTGAAGGTCTCTTTGATTCCAGAAGTCTTTGTAGAAAATATAAAGGAATATAACTATTGAAAAATATTATATTTATTTTGCCTAAATACTTCGGAGCCCACGCGCACTATCTGGGCGAAACGAGCGCGAACCGCTCGATCAACCCAGATCGTGCGGTCATCGGCGTCACGTGGTATCTAGTCACGCGACCGAACGCGCATGTGGCGCTCTCCTAGTCCAGCTGGTTCACGTCGCACAGGACACATCCATGGCGCGGGCCCCACTTGTCATGGAGAAAGTAGACAGAACAAAGGGTGAGCCACGCCTGTCCCTCCTTCCCTAATCCATTTTCCTCTCTTGTTGTCATGTTCGTTTCATTTGTTCCTCAAATCCAGCAGAGAGCGGCCACCGCTTGCCGCGATTGCAGCCGAAGGCGAAGGGTGGGAGCACGGGGATCCGCTTCTCGTCGCCGACGCAGGTACAATCGCCCGCCATTTTTGCCTTGCATCTCCTACTTCCCCATTTTTTCCCCTACCGTGGTCGGGGTCCCACGTTATTGGCTCGCCGGAGAGGGGTTCTAGGTTTTTCGGTGGATGTCCGACGAGTACGAGGTAGCTTTCGCGGACGGCGTCACGTGCGACTACCTAGTCACCTCCGGTGGATTTTGGGAGTTCCTGTTTCGACAGGGGGAGTCAAGGGTGCGTGTTTTAGGGGATACGGGTTTCATGGCATTTTACCTCTGTATCACGCAGATTCGGCGAGGTATTCCGTCGTGTTGCCCCCCCCCCCCCCCCCCCCCCCCCCCCCCCCCCCCCCCCCCCCCCCCGCCGCCAAACCGGCTGATCTGGCGTGGCAATTTTTTGATTTTTGGGCGGCGATTTCAGTTGGAATAGAAGGAAGGAAGTACATAAGAGTACCGAGAGGATAGTTCCGATGTTTTTGCTCAACCGTTTCAAAATGCATCCATGTTGTTTCTCTGTTTTCTCATAAGCTGCATGCATATAAGTATCCAGTTGGCTAGTTTGTTCTCATAGTTGCACAGAAACGCAAATGTAGTTGGATCACACATATACAAATCTGAGTTGGCTAGTCAACTTATGGAGTTGCACAGTGATGCTAATCAGTTGCACAATCGATGGTATTCAGATGGATACACTGTGTAAAACTATGTTCAAACAGTATGTGTGTGTTTTTGGTTGCACACTCATGTGTACTCTGTTGTTAAGGGTATGCGTTCATACATGAGTTTTTATATCAAAGCAGTGAATATCCTAGTTAGCTTTGTCACACTTATGTAATTGTACAGAAAAAGGCTATGTAGTTGCATGGCTGAAGGCTAGTTTAGTTATGGCCCCAGTGCGTAAATCATGATCAGACGGTGTGTATATTGGTTTTTTGGTTTCACACTCATGTGTGTTGTGCTGGCAATACAGTGCATCAAGTTGCACACATTTTGTTTTGTTTTGTAGGTGTGCTTTGAAAAATCAACATTAGTTGTTTACCTCATGTCATTATTGTTGGGAAACACAGTATTTCAAAAAAAAATCCTACGATCACGCAAGATATATGCATAGCAGCGAGATGGGAGAGTGTGTCTACGTACCCCCGTAGACCAAAAGCGGAAGCGTTGAGTAACGCAGTTGATGTAGTCAAACGTCTTTGCGATCCAACCGATCAAGTACCGAACGCAGGGCACCTCCGTGATCTGCACACGTTCAGCTCGGTGACGTCCCTCGAACTCTAGATCCAACTCAGATCGAGGGAGAGTTTTGTCAGCACAACAGCGTGTTGACGGTGATGATGAAGTTACCGATGCTGGGCTTCGCCTAAGCACTACGACAATATGACCGAGGTGGAAATCTGTGGAGGGGGGCACCGCACACGGCTAAGAAATCAACTTGTGTGTCTATGGGGTAAGCCTTTTCTAGGTAGTGTAATCTTACAGAGAAGTCTCAAAAGAACATACCTATATAAGCCTCGATTGTTAAACGTTGTAGCCTATGAGACTTGGGTGATCTCTACTAAGCTCACAAAGAGACCATGGAGTAGGATGTATATGCTCCAAACCATGGGGGAGGCTATTGGCACTCATGTATTGGTTATTGTCGGTGTCAAAACCGACAGATCTCGGGTAGGGGGTCCCGTACTATGCGTCTAAGGTCGATGGTAACAGGAGACAAGGGACATGATGTTTACCCAGGTTCGGGCCCTCTCTATGGAGATAATACCTTACGTCCTGCTTGAATGATATTGATGAATATGAGTATTAAAAGAGTTGATCTACCTCGAGATTGTAATGGCTAAACCCTAGAGGTCTAGCTTGTATGGCTATGATGATGAGTCTCCCTATCCGAACTAAGTCCTTCAGTTTATATAGACACTAGGAGGATCTAGGGTTACACAAGGCCGGTTACAAAGAAGGGAATCTGCATATCCGGTCGCCAAGCTTGCCTTCCACGCCAAGGAGACTCTCATCCGGACACGGGTGCAGTCTTCGGTCTTCGTATCTTCAGAACCCATCAGTCCGTCCCATGGCTAACAGGCCGGACGCCCAAGGACCCCTTAGTCCAGGACTCCCTCAGTAGCCCCTGAACCTAGCTTCAATGACAAGGTATCCGGCGCGTAGTGCTGTCTTCGGCATTGCAAGGCCGGTTCCTCCTTCCGAACTCCAAAAATAGTCTTTGGACGAATTGATCATGTCCGGACCTGTAACACACACCACACACAACCGTAGAGAGAATATAATAATACACGAGTCCAATCCGCTGACAACTTTTACAACATGACATCACGTCCATCCGGTCATAATCTCGAACCATTTTTTGCCTGCCGCTCCATGTTTCGAGACGTGGTTGCCACTGGCACATCTTGTCAAAGCAGAGATCGTGTCCCCTTATTGCGGGATTCTCATCAATATGAGTGTGGGTAACCCAACCGTGCCATTTATGCAGCCCCTGGGACCAGGTGAATTTTGAGGCGAGCCGGGTGGCGTTCAATATTCATTGCCCTTATAAGGAGATAAGATTCCTCCTTCTTCCCCCACGCCTTCTTCTTGCCTTTCCATTCTTGAGCTCCATCGCCCAAGTCCTCATCTGTTCCCCACTCGAGAAAGCACTCAACCATGTCCGGATCCGGAGGTCAAGGCAAGTGGATGGCTTCCTCCGTCAAGTAGGAGGACATCGCCGAGCTTCGGGCGGCTGGGTACCTGGCGAAGGAAATCGCCCACCGTCTTACAGCCCAAGGACAAATCATTCCCATGCCGAAGCCCGACGAGAGGGTAGTGTTCCTCCCCCATTTCCTCTGCGGGCTAGGGTTTCCACTCCACCCCTTCGTCTGCGGGATAATGTTCTACTACGGGATAGACTTCCACGATCTATCCCCGAACTCCTTCCTCAATATCTCGGCGTTCATCGTCGTGTGCGAGGCCTTCCTCCGCATCCAACCCCATTTCGGGCCGTGGCTCAAGACCTTTAACGTGAAGCCCAAGGTGGTGGATAGACAGCACGCAGAGTGCGGGGGCGCCACGGTGAGCAAGCTCACCAATGTCTCTTGGCCAAAAGGCACAATCGTGGAGTCTGTCAAGGAATGGCAGAAACAATGGTTCTACATCACCGAACCCCGCGGCGCCACGTGGGCCGTGGTTGCCGTATTGAACTCCGGCGCTCCTGTGCGACTCACCTCCTGGGTCGAGAAGAGCCCGAACTGGTGTTCGTCAGACGAGCTGATTGCACTGCAAACGCACATTCAAAGCATGATCGATAGGGACATCAAGCTCGTCGACATAATTCAAGTGATGTGGGTGCACCGAATCCTCCCTTGCCAGAGCCGAAGCCGCCCTCTATGGGATTTCAACCCGAAAAAGCACCACACCTTGGAAAGGCTCTTCGAAACAGCTCAGGAAGATGCCCGGAAGTTGCTCTTCAAGGGCAACGAGATACTGTTGGCCACATATTCGGACCGTGGCCACGGCATAAATCACCTCCCCAACGAGGTAACACATCCCCTATTTGCTTGTTTCAAGGGTGGTATCTAAGCTTTTATTATCATTGCTCTTTCAGTACTGGTTGAAGAAGGCGAAGCAGATCCGGTGTCCGGCTCCCCTGCCTGAAGAACCAGTTATCCCGCGCTTAGCGAAGATGCTGGAGTCGCGCCTTATAAGGCACCAGAAAAGAAGGCCACAGGAAAGGCCAAGGGGGTCCGGAGTGGCCCCCACCGCAAGGGCACTTTGGATGTGACGTCCAAAGACAAGACCCGTCCCCCTGCCACCGAAGACGACGAGGATGAGTAGGCGGAGGAAAACGACTCTCCCCCTGATGGGGGAAGGAAGAAGAGGCAGCCTCCACAACTCTAGAGGCGGAGGCGCCCAAGAAGGGGAAGGGCTCCCTAGCGGATAACTCCACATGGGACGTCGACAACAGTCCGGAGAGACGCCCCCGCGCTAAGCCTCGGGCCGCATCGTAAGTACTAAGACTTGCATCCACCCATAAAGTTTCTCCTCGTCACTGCATTGAGATGATTGGTTATGTTTATTGTAGTCCGGCCCACAACAGCTCCCCGCGATCCTCGTCAGGAGGCTTGTTGGCTTCCAAGGCGATGGCCAGCGATTCATCGCCAGCCGCTCACTCCCCCAAGGCCAAGGATGATGTGGAGGTGCTGTCCCGAAGGACTGTTCCAAGCGGGGGAGAGGCTCAGGGGACGCCAGAAGGAGAAATCCCCGTTGCCGGACACCAAGGGGAATCAATCCCCGTGGAGACTGATGGGGAGGGCCGGACTCAGTTCAACCCTCAACCAGGGGCACCGGATAATCAGCTGGAAGCGCTGCGAGGCGCTTCCATTGTGGATGAGCACCATGTCCTTATGGGAACGGTAATTGAAAGGGTTCAGTCCGCCAAGAGCGGACTAACTGAAGCCTGCAACAGCCTGTTAATAGGTTTTGAGGTAAGCAGCGCAAAAAAGGAGAAAATCCCAATATAGACAGTAGCCACTGAGACACTGTCCGGTGTTCGAAAAGAAAAAACCGGACAGAGGATCGATCTCCTATTGCAGGAAACTAACTAAATTTGTCTGAAATGTATGCGCAAGCGTCGCTGTTGGCCGCGGCCTCACATACTGCCGAAGTCTCTAGACTGAAGCAGAAACTGGCGGAGGCCGAGGAGGAGCTGGGCCAGGTGAAGAGGCAGCTCTAGGAAAAACAAGGTAAGTAATAACCTATTATGGATTCGAAGAAGGGAAAATGAGATGCAATGACCGAAATACCATAATGTAAACAGAGGCGACGACCAAGGTCGAGGCCCTGAAAGCGGCCCTGGTCGAAGCCGAGGGGAAGGCTGTCAAGGAGCAGGCCACCCGTAAGAGGCTCAAGGCCCGGGTCAACGAAGTCCAACAGGAGCTCCAGGACACGGTGAGGAAATGTGAGACCATGGAGCACAATGCATCGGCTCAAGAGGTTGAACTTGCCAAGGCTCGTAAGAGTGTGGAGGCGGCCCGGATTGAAGCCCGGGGCGTCCTCCATGAGATCCAGGAGGCCAAGAAGATCGCGGCGGGTAAGGCATTCAATATGCAAAGTAGGAGTGTGAAGAGGAAATTTCTTTTACTAACCCGGATTCAGAGTTCTGCAGTAGCCTTTGCTGATCTGCCATGCGGTGTGACCGATGCTGCGGAGTTCTTCCGACCGAAGAAGGGAGCTCCACGGAGAAGCTGTTCTGGTCGCAATATTGCGTGCCAGAACATCCGGCGCCCTTCAGCGATCAGCTGAATCAGCTGGTCGAGCTGCACAGGGTGGACGAACTGGCCATGAAGGATATGATAATCCGGTTGTGGCCAGACGAAGCTATTCCCAACAGCTACTTCGGCCTCGTGAAGAAGCTGGTGGATGCCTGTCCTCGGCTGGATGTCATCAACCGGTCTGTATGCATCGAGGGCGCGCGTCTTGCCTTCTCTTATTGCAAGGTCTGGTGGGCGAAGCTGGACGCTGTCAAGTTAGCGACCGGGAGGCCGCCGGAGGCCAAGGAGCACCACACACCTGAGCGATACGTCGGCCATGTTTTAGAGGGGTCCCTCATTGTTGTGGACCATTGTGCGAAGGACACCATCTTTGAATGAATGTATACTCGAGATCCCTCTACCTTGTATAAAACAAATTGTTTATGCAATATAATGCTTTGTTATGTTTTTAAATTTTTACTTCCTGTGTGGCCGTGTTGTATGAAATCTGAGGGTTAACCAGTCGTCGGCTTCTGCCCCCACGTAGGTAGTATGGGGGTGTTCGGGATGGAATCTAAACAATCTTGATCCAATTAGATGGTCCTTGAAGGAGTTGTTTCGCGCAACGAACCAGGCAACCAGACTATGCGACTGTAACGCCCTCACTTAGCCATAGGAGTGCGACAATAAAAACATGGGCGCAACCCCTAGTATCCGAACTAGAGTGCTATAAGCATCTGATCGGGAAGTACCAATCCTTCGCGTAATGCGGAAGAAATCTCCAATGATTTGCAACCTCCAAACAGCTGATCGGCTCTCGCCGCATCATGAAAGTCACTTTTCGGCTTTCTCTACTGAGGTGCTCCTTGCTACCTCTTGAGCATTGCGTTGGTTTTCCCTTGAAGAGGAAAGGGTGATGCAGCAAAGTAGCGTAAGTATTTCCCTTAGTTTTTGAGAACCAAGGTAGCAATCCAGTAGGAGATCATGCTCAAGTCCCACGCACCTACACAAACAAATAAGAACCTCGCAACCAACGGGATAAAAGGGGTTGTCAATCCCTTCACGGTCACTTACGAGAGTGAGATCTGATAGATATGATAAGATAAGATTTTTGGTATTTTTATGATAAAGAGAAATAAAGATGCAAAGTAAAATAAACAGCAAATAAAATAACTAAGTATTGGAAGATTAATATGATGGAAGATAGACCCGGGGGCCATAGGTTTCACTAGTGGCTTCTCTCAAGAGCATAAGTATTACGGTGGGTAAACGAATTACTGTCGAGCAATTGATAGAATTGAGCATAGTTATGATAATATCTAGGTATGATCATGTATATAGGCATCACGTCCGCAACAAGTAGACCGAAACGATTCTGCATCTACTACTATTACTCCACACATCGACCGCTATCCAGCATGCATCTAGAGTATTAAGTTCATAAGAACAGAGTAATGCTTTAAGGAAGATGACATGATGTAGAGGGATAAACTCATGCAATATGATATAAACCCCATCTCTTTATCCTCGGTGGCAACAATACAATTCGTGTTGTTTCCCTTTCTGTCACTGGGATCGAGCACCGCAAGATTGAACCCAAATCTAAGCACTTCTCCCATTGCAAGAAAGATCAATATAGTAGGTGATATGTCTCCAATGTATCTATAATTTTTGATTGCTCCATGCTATATTATCTACTGTTTTAGACATTATTGGGCTTTATTATCCACTTTTATATTATTTTTGGGACTAACCTATTAACCGGAGGCCCAGCCCAGAATTGCTGTTTTTCTTGCCTGTTTTAGGGTTTCGAAGAGAAGGAATATCAAACGGAGTCCAAACGGAATGAAACCTTCGGAAACGTGATTTTCTCATCAGATGAGATCCAGGAGACTTGGACCCTCCGTCAAGAAAGCCACGAGGTGGTCACGAGGGTGGAGGGTGCGCCCCCCTGCCTCGTGGGCCCCTCGAAGCTCCACCGACGTACTTCTTCCTCCTAAATATATCCACGTACCCCCAAACGATCGGGGACGGAGCCAAAAACCTAATTCCACCGCCGCAACTTTTTGTATCCACAAGATCCCATCTTGGGGCCTGTTCCGGAGCTCCGCCAGAGGGGGCATCGATCACGAAGGGCTTCTACATCATCATCCAAGCCCCTCCGATGAAGTGTGAGCCGTTTACTTCAGACCTACGGGTCCATAGTTAGTAGCTAGATGGCTTCTTCTCTCTTTTTGGATCTCAATACAATGTTCTCCCCCTCTCTTGTGGAGATCTATTCGATGTAATCTTCTTTTTGCGGTGTGTTTGTTGAGACCGATGAATTGTGGGTTTATGATCCAGTCTATCTATGAATAATATTTGAATCTTCTCTGAAGTCTTTTATGTATGATTGGTTATCTTTGCAAGTCTCTTCGAATTATCAGTTTGGTTTGGCCTACTAGATTGGTTGTTCTTGCAATGGGAGAAGTGCTTAGCTTTGGGTTCGATCTTGCGGTGTCCTTTCCCAGTGACAGAAGGGGCAGCAAGGCACGTATTGTATCGTTTCCATCAGGGATAACAAGATGGGTTTTTTATCATATTGCATGAAACTATCCCTCTACATCATGTCATCCTGCTTAAGGCGTTACTCTGTTTTTAACTTAATACTCTAGATGCATGCTGGATAGCGGTCGATGAGTGGAGTAATAGTAGTAGATGCAGAATCGTTTCGGTCTACTTGTCTCGGACGTGATGCCTATATACATGATCATACCTAGATATTCTCATAACTATGCTCAATTCTGTCAATTGCTCAACAATAATTTGTCCACCCACCGTAGAATACTTATGCTCTTGAGAGAACCCACTAGTGAAACCTATGGCCCCCGGGTCTCTTTCTCATTATATCAATCTCCATCACTTTATTATTGCTTTGCTTTTACTTTACTTTTACTTTTTACTTTGCATCTCTATACCAAAAATTCCAAAAATATTATTTATCATCTTTATCAGATCTCACTTTCGTAAGTGACCGTGAAGGGATTGACAACCCCTAAGCGCGTTGGTTGCGTTGAGCTATTGTTTTTGTGTAGGTACGAGGGACTCGAGCATAGCCTCCTACTGGATTGATACCTTGGTTCTAAAAAACTGAGGGAAATACTTACGCTACTTTGCTGCATCATCCCTTCCTCTTCGGGTAAATCCAACGCAGTGCTCAAGAGGTAGCAAGAAGAATTTCTGGCGCCGTTGCCGGGGAGTATGCGCAAAAGTCAACATACCAAGTACCCATCACAATCCCTATCTCCCGCATTACATTATTTGCCATTTGCCTCTCGTTTTCCTCTCCCCCACTTCAGCCTTGCCGTTTTATTCGCCCTCTCTCTCTATCCTCCCTCTCTTTCTCTTTTGCCTCTTTTGCCCGTTTGTTTTTTGTTTGCTTGTGTGTTAGTTTGCTTGCTTGTCGTTATGTCAAGTCCTTTACCTTCTGCCTCTATGTCTGAAATTGGGGAAATTATTGTCGATATGGACAATAATAATATCATGAAAAATTCTGATGCTCCTGCTAAAGAACCTACCATCTTTCATAAAAAAAATTCCGTGTTGGTAGTGGTAATATTATTGGAAAAGGAGTTATTCAAGATTTCTTTACTTGTGCCGGTGCTTTACCTTCTATGGGTAGTTCTATCCTTCACAGAACTAGTAGTCTTGCGGACGCTATTGCCATGCTCGTAGTTGAACTTGAAAGACAATTCATGCATATGCATCCTTCCATACAAAGGATTTTTCTGGAATTTTCTAATATTGAGCATTCTTCTGTTAAGCGTGCCGCTACTATCTTTTTGGCTCATGAGTTTAGATTCATAATAAAAGAAGCCAAAGAAATCTTTGCGCATTATAGGGTGGACGCTTGCCGTCCTCCCATAGAGGCTATCCTCTTTGATCAAGAAGAAATAATGCGTTTTCAATCTCTAGACTATCCTGCTTTCAATGAAAATCTTAGAAAAAGGGTTCCTACCGATGTTTTAGTTGATAGAATTTCTGAACTTAATGATGATTTGGCTATTCGAAATAATGAACTAGGATATTCTCTTGAATATAGGCTCACAAAGTTCTGTCAAAAGAATGCTTATAATTATGAATTGGTTGTGCATTATGAAGGACCAAAGGAGGAACCTATACCTCCCAAGGTTGATCTTTGGGACTTTTGTCCCGCTAAATTTAGTCCTTCTGATTACTTTTGCTTGCCTTAAAGAAAACTTGCTGCCGAATGTAGAGAATATGAAATGAGTTTTAATAATCTATCTTACTATTATGGCAATACCTAGATGTATTCTTGCTTGTTATGCCTAGCTAGGGGCGTTAAACGATAGCGCTTGTTGGGAGGCAACTCAATTTTATTTTTATTCCTTGATTTTTGCTCCTGTTTAGTAATAAATAAATTATTTAGCCTCTGTTTTGGTTGTGTTTTCTGTGTTTAATTAGTGTTTGTGCCAAGTAGAACCGTTGGGAAGACTTGGGGAAAGTCTTGTTGAACTTGCCGTAAAAAACAGAAACTTTAGCGCTCACGAGAACTGCTGTCATTTTTATTTGGAAAGTTCTATTTAGTTAATTATTTTTGCAGATGATTAATAGATAAATTACTCACGTCCAGAAATTTATTGTAGAATTTTTGGGGTTCCAGAGCTTGCGCTATCTACAGATTACTACAGACTATTCTGTTTTTGACAGATTCTGTTTTTCGTGTGTTGTTTACTTATTTTGATGAATCTATGGCTAGTAAAATAGTTTATAATCCATAAAGAAGTTGGAATACAGTAGGTATAACACCAATATAAATAAAGAATGAGTTAATTACAGTACTTTGAAGTGGTCTTTTGTTTTCTTTCGCTAACGGAGTTCATGAGATTTTCTACTTTAAGTTTTGTGTTGTGAAGTTTTCAAGTTTTGGGTAAAGATTTAATGGATTACGGAACAAGGAGTGGGAAGAGCCTAAGCTTGGGGATGCCCATGTCACCCCCAAGATAATATAAGGACACCTAAAAGCCAAAGCTTGGGGATGCCTCGGAAGGCACCCCCAAAATAAAAATATATCATGTGGTGAATAAAAATATAACTCCAACTAAAGTTACCGATAGACGAAGACAAAAGAGGGGATGCCTTCCGGGGCATCCCCAAACTTAGGCTTTTTGATGTCCTTTAATTTTACCTTGGGGCGCCATTGGAATCCCCAATCTTAGGCTCTTGCCACTCTTTGTTCCATTATCCATCAAATCTTCACCCAAAACTTGAAAACTTCACAACACAAAACTCAAAGTAGAAAATCTCGTGAGCTCCGTTAGCGAAAGAAAACAAAACACCAACTAAAGTTACTGTAATAAACTCATTCTTTATTTATATTGGTGTTAAACCTACTGTATTCCAACTTCTCTATGGTTTATAAACTATTTTACTAGCCATAGATTCATTAAAGTAAGCAAACAACACACGAAAAACAGAATCTGTCAAAAACAGAATAGTCTGTAGTAATCTGTAGCTAACGCAACTTCTGAAATCCCAAAAATTCTAAAATAAATTGCTGGACGTGAGGAATTTATCTATTAATCATCTTCAAAAAGAATTAACTAAATATCACCTTCCAAATAAAAATGGCAGCAATTCTCGTGAGCATTAAAATTTCTGTTTTTTACAGCAAGATCAAAAAGACTTTCCCCAAGTCTTCCCAACGGTTCAACTTGGCACAAAAACTAATTAAGCAAAAAAAACACAACCAAAACAGAGGCTAGATAAATTATTTATTACTAAACAGGAGAAAAAAGCAAGGAATAAAAATAAAATTAGGTTGCCTCCCAACAAGCGCTATCGTTTAACGCCCCTAGCTAGGCATAAAAGCAAGGATAGATTTAGGTATTACCATCTTTGGTAGGCAATCCATAAGTGTCTATTATTATAAATTCATGTGGTAATTTAATTTTCTTTCTAGGGAAGTGTTCCATTCCCTTCCTTAATGAAAATTGGAATCTAATATTCCCTTCCTTCATATCAATAATTGCACCAATCGTTCTAAGGAAAGGTCTACCAAGAATAATAGGACATGAAGGATTGCAATCTATATAAGAACAATGAAATCTACGGGCACATAGTTCCTATTTGCAACAATAAGAACATCATTAATTATTCCCATAGGTTTCTTAATAGTGGAATCCTCAAGGTGCAAGTTTAAAGAACAATCATCAAAATCACGGAAACCTAGCAAATCACACAAAGTTTTTGGAATCATGGAAAGACTAGCACCCAAATCACACAAAGCATGGCATTCATGATGTTTAATTTTAATTTTTAATGTAGGTTCCCACTCATCATAAAGTTTTCTAAGGATAGAAACTTCCAACTCAAGTTTTTCTTCATAAGATTGCATCAAAGCGTCAACGATATGTTTAGTAATAGCTTTATTTTGACTATAAGTATGAGGAAAATTTAACACGGATTGCAACAAGGAAATACAATCTATCAAAGAGCAATTATCATAATTGAATTCCTTGAAATACAACGCTATAAGAGGGGCTGAGCAAAGCGGTAACATAGCCAAACAACGGTTTGCTAGGACAAGGTGGGTTAGAGGCTTGGTTCAACAATATAGGAGGCATGATAAGCAAGTGGTAGGTATCGCAGCATAGGCATAGCAAAAGAGCGAGCAACTAGCAAGCAAAGATAGAAGTGATTTCGAGGGTATGGTCATCTTGCCTGAAATCCCGCGAGGAAGAAGAACGAGTCCATGAAGAAGACAAACGGACGTAGACGAACGGATCCTCACAAGCGCGACGTTATCAGAACCAACCCGAAGAAGCAACACCGTAAAGGAACAAACAACATATTAAACAACCAACACATGACCATGGCATGATGCACAATCAAGTATGATGCATGTCCGGTTTAAATATGCATGACATGGCAAAGTGCACAAACAACCCTACAAATTAAGTGGAGCTCAATATGCAACTCCGTTGCATATTGACGAAACACCACGTGACTTATTTAGTTCGATCTTTTTTATGTACCCAACAATATTAAATGTTGTTACACATGACAAGAGGGTGAAGCAAATGAAAACTACCTATTTAGGCAAGTTTAAATGAGGCCAGAACAACAAAACAACAAGTCTGGAAACTCCTCATGTGCATATTTTAGGTTTGGTACTGATCTGCCCTAAACACAATTTTAGAGTTGTTAAACATGCAAAGAGATGCCACCATGTTAAACTATGAAAAATTCTACCCCATTTACATATAAAGTTTGTTAAATTCAGAGTTACGGTTATTTAGTTATGAATTAAACCATTTTAGCAAGTTATTAAAGCAAATTTAAACAAACAACATATTAAGCATTTTAAACATGGATGAAGAAGACATATTAGATGTTTGGGGATGTTTTGTAGATGTTTGGGGATGATCTGAGTCCAACGGTGACAACTCCCCGGGTCGGGTTCGGGACAACTTTCGGACACGCGCGAGGGGTTCGGTGCACTGTGCAGAGAGGGTTTTGGGGCCTGGCGGTTGACATCGGACTGTGCAAAAAGCTTTGGGCTGAGAGAAGAGAAGAGAGATGCAGCCCGGCAACTGTTTCCGGAGACCGAAAACGTCCGACGTTTTGATCGACTATAATGTCGCTATAGTTAACGGTTGGGCTATCAAACGGACTCCGAACGCGATGAAATTTGACATGCAGTCTTCCTACACTAAAATAAGACCGCACGCCAACTTTCAACCCATTCCGAGAACATTTTCTGGCCACTTATAAAATAATATTTCGGACATGCGGCGGGCGCGTGCGAGTGTGGTTGGGCTCAGAACGGAGAACGTACGGAACTGGGGGAACCCGGATGGATGGAAGTTTTGAAAACATGATGATGCAATGCGGATGATGACATGGCAAGATGCAACACGCAAGCAAATGACAAGGCAACAACAACGAATAACTGGAGGACACCTGGCGCGTCAGACTCGGGGCGTCACAACACTCCACCACTACGAGAGGATCTCGTCCCGAGATCTAGGATGGCACCGGAGGGAAACGGAAGAGGAAGAGAAAAGGTAAAACTAAGTTGCTTCTTTGACAAACGAGTGAAACCAAGGAACCTTGCGAGGTTGAACAAATTTGAGAAAGAACACAACGAAGGTGAATAAGGTCGAAAACATTCCTTTAGAAAAGAGTAACAAAGAACATTGCGAAAAAACCTTGAGGTTGAAGGGCAAGATAAATATTGAAACCACTCCGGTTGAAACAAGATAGAAAAAAAATTTAAGAATGATATAATTTGGGCAGCATTCCGACTGAAAAGAAATGGAATTGAATAAGAACTTGGTAAGATGAAAAGATACTTGATGAAATCACAACATACATCCTCCGGAACTATTGAATGCATGGAACAAGGGGTAAGAAAGATCTCAGACAACACTCCGGTTGAGATGATATGCAAGGCTTGATAAGGCGAAAAGAACTAGAAGAGATGACACCACGCTCCGGTTAGATGGATAAGCACAGGAAAGAACAACATGATCTTCACAAATCGAGATGATGATTGAAAAGAGCAACATCACAAGGCCTCCGGAAGAAAGAATAGAAGATAGATAATTGAAATAAAAGAATAGAGAAGAAAATGCCAACTTCTGCTACAAAAGAGCTTGAAAAGGCATCTTGAGGAGAAGGGTTGAACGGAGTTGTTGGAAAACCAACAACGAAAAGAACAACTTTGTAGTGGACTTATAGAAAACATCTCAAAGCTATGAGGTGAAATTCTGGCACTAACGAAAAATAATAAATTGGATTGATATCAACAAGGAGACGAGAAACTTATTTCACCGGGAGGATAAATGAAGAACTTGGGTCATTTATAATCACCATAATAGCAACAATCCTTAGGGAAGGCTTTAGGTGAAATATAACCCAAGATAACTCCAATGACAAGATTGATGGATTTAAAGTATCTCATTCTTAACAACATGTGAATCATGGAACATGAACTCAAATTATCAAGAATGACGTAATACCACCTCCAATGGTACGGAAGAAAAAAATGCACTCCGGATTACAAGAAGAAGAATGCTTGAGCTCCTCTGAAAAGAATCTTGATGAACCCTTCGAGAAGGAGTTAAATCCTTGAAGAACCATCATGTAGAACCTCCGTGAAGAACTCCGTTAAACAAAAGAATGATCAAACAGAAAGAAAGGGTAGTTGAAAACACAAGGTGGAACCTTGTAAAGATTTAGATAGATCTCCGTGATAACATAATTGCGAGATCTTGGAACTCCGGGAAAGAAAGATGAGCACTTGAAACCAAGAATATGTATGATGAACCACTCCGGAATAAGGAATTGAATCAACTCGATGAAACAAGAATAAGAATTACATTATGCTTATCCTTCACCAATTCAAATTGATGACAACCAATGGAATTGGCATACTACTTATTCTCGTAGAAAGGATTAAGATAGATAATGCGCAAACTTGAAGAGGCCTTAGATGATCCACCGGTAGGATTTGAAAGAACGGAAATATGATAACGTAAGAAGAGGAATCTTGAACAAACCACCATAAGAATTGGATAGAAAGAGTCATTTGAGATTATAACGAAGGAAGAAGAATCTTGGAAGAGCCACCGGTAGAATTGAAAATGCACGAAGTAAAAGGGATGAATCACCGGTATGAATTAGAGAATGAACCAGGATACTTTAGGGGATTTAGAAACATAAGAACGAAGAGGTCACGAGTTGACAAGAGAATACTTGAATGATGCACCGGTAAGATTTGGAGAATGTGAGCTGCCAGCTGAAATGAATAATATTTGAAAAGATGGCCTTCGGAGGAAAGAAATGGAAAACAACTCAAGAAATGCTTCGGATGGGTGAAAAGAATTCTCACGATCAAAACAATTATGAGAGGATGGTCTCGAATTAGAACCACGAATCTTTGAGAGAATGGATAAGATATAGAGGTAAAACTCTTCTTCGGTCTTCAAATGTTGAGAATGACGATGAGAAACACCACCATGAATTGTTGAGGCACTCCGGAATGAAGAATGGAAAGGTTGAGCCAACAATGAAAAGAATTTGAAAAATCTTGGAGAAAGACATTTGACTGATGTCAATTCATTCTTACGTCAAACTTTGAAATGAATTTGAGACTAACTCGAGGAGAATAAGAAGAGTCAGGTAAGATCCTGGAAAAAGACCTGTGGGTTAGGGCCCACTCAAAAGAAACACCATAGAACGATTTAAAAGAGAGAATGCAACGGTTGAATTAAAAGGCTTGAATGAGATAAACATCCTCAAAATAGGATTAACGGATCTTGAATGACAAGACAATCCTTTTGAGATATCTTCAGCACTCCAGAACAATTGAATAGTGAGAGGTGAATGATTAAGAATTGCACCGGCATGAGAAAACATTGAAACAAGGAAAGGATATGATCAACAAAGCTTGACTTGAAACCACCGGAGATGAAAAGAATGAAGAATGACGAACTTGAAGCTCCATTAGAATCTTCCTGAGAATCACCGGATAAGAACATTGACGGAAAAGGAATGGAGAGACTTCACGAGAATATAACGGATACTTGATTAAAACATCGGATTCCTTGAAGAAAAAGGGTGGGTGGGCGGGAAAAACAAAGGCAACTTGGAGACGGATGAAACAAACACCATTGAGAAGAACTGATACTTGATCTAGCGGATGTTGAAATGATCGGATCCACTTGAAGAGAAAACACGCCGGTTGAAAAGGATTGGAAAGACAATCTCGATGATCAAGAAGGATTAGTATTCACATAAGAATATGAGAACACCACTTAGACAAGGGATGGAATCAACATTCGACTTCGAAGCAACTCGAATACCACAACTCAAAACAAAACAAAGGATTGGCTTGCAGAATAAGCTGGAACAAACATATGATAGAGATTTCGTCCGAAGTTTTCATGGTGGGGCCTAGACGGGCTCGATCGTACAACACCATCTTGTACAAGGTAGTGCACACAACATACAAAGTGTCCCCGAGTCGACATAGCCAAGGACTCTTTAAGACACAACGAGACCACTGTAAAACCGACCGTGAATAGGCGGACCACTAGACGTCAAACCCCAATTTCAAATCATACATCTGTCAGAAAGAAATCCTAGGAGCTACTTGAATTCCCACTTATAAACTCGTGAAATTTTCCGGTTATGCAATCAGGTGTTGGGGATACAGGGGAAGCATAATATCTCACCCAAAACTAACAAATCCTACATCCAGCTGTATCCATCCTTCAACACATAACCAAGAAACCTTCGGAAATCGTCTACCTCAACCTCCGAAAAGCATCTGTTATACGAGTTATGGCAATACTCCCGAACTCCCGCCCCAGTATTGGGTGGCGTCGAGGTTATCTCACCAACAACTGCATAAAAGAGATTTTCGATGTCGGCGAAACTAAACTCAGGTATTCCAGAACTGCAACGATAAAATTGTGATGAAAACACCTCGGAGCTCAACTCCCCGGGACACTGCCACAACCCCTAAATGACAGGAGGCACCAAGAACAATGTTCTCTTCACAAAACCATCGGAATGATTCCAAGATACCCGCGTGATCCTCAATTTTTTTTAATGAAATTTGAGAAGAGAAGAGTCAAAACTCTACGTCAGGATGCCTCACCAGAGCGACGAAGGGACTGAGGAGTAAAAAGAATTCCTAACTCTCTGATATATATAATCCTATAAGACTCAAAACATTTCTAGACTCAATAACGCCAGCGATTCGATCAAGAAGGGGGCTCCTAAGGTCAGGGAAGGCTCTGATTACCAACATGTAACGCCATCGATGCGGCTATATCTCCCACGTGTCGAAGCACGACTTAGAGGCATAACCGCATTGAAAGCAATGTCGCAAGTGAGGTAATCTTCACACAACCCCTGTAATACATAAGGGAAAGAGATACATAGTTGGCTTACAATCGCCACTTCACACAATACATGAATTAAAGCATTACATCAACCAGATACAATCAAGGTCCGTCTACGGAACGAAAATCAAAGAAGACTACCCCAAATGCTACACAGATCCCCGATCGACCCCAACTGGGCTCCACTACTGATCAACTAGAACGAAACAACACAAAGGACAAGATCTTCATCGAGCTCCTCCTTGAGTTTGGTTGTGTCATCTGCACGATAACCTCGGCACCTGCAAGCTAGTTTTGGAAGTATCTATGAGTCACGGGGACTCAGCAATCTCACACACTCGCGATCAAGACTATTTAAGCTTATGGGTAAGGTAAAGGTATGATGTGGAGCTGCAGCAAGCGACTAGCATATATGGTGGCTAACACACGCAAATGAGAGAGAGAAGAGAAGGCAAAGCACGGTCGAGAAACTATGATCAAGAAGTGATCCTAGAACAACCTACGTCAAACATAACTCCAACACCGTGTTCACTTCCCGGACTCCGCCGGAAAGAGACCATCATGGTAACACACGCGGTTGATGTATTTTAATTAAGGTCAACTTCAGGTTTTCTACAACCGGACATTAACAAATTCCCATCTGCCCATAACCGCGGGCACGGCTTTCAAAAGTTCAAATCCCTACAGGGGTGTCCCAACTTAGCCCATCACAAGCTCTCACGGTCAACGAAGGATATTCCTTCTAGCGGGAAGACCCGATCAGACTCGGAATCCTGGTTACAAGACATTTCGACAATGGTAAAACAAGACCAGCAAACCACCCGAATGTGCCGACAAATCCTGATAGGAGCTGCACATATCTCGTTCTCAGGGCACACCAGATTGTCCAAACTTCTGGTAGGCCAGCCCAGAGTTGCCCCTGGTGGCCACCGGCGGCTGACAAGGTGGACCAACACTCAGAGGAGCACTGGCCCGGGGGTTAAAATAAGATGACCCTTGAGCCGGCCGACTCAAGGGAAAGAAAAGGCTAGGTGGCGAATGGTAAAACCAATGTTGGGCCTTGCTGGAGGAGTTTTATTCAAGGAGAACTATCAAGGGGTTCCCATTATAACCCAACCGCGTAAGGAACGCAAAATCCGATAACATAACACCGATATGACGGAAAACTAGGGCGACAAGAGTGGAACAAAACACCAGGCATAAGGCCGAGCCTTCCACCCTTTACCAAGTATATAGTTGCATTAATTAAATAAGAAATATTGTGATATCCCAACAAGTAAACATGTCCCAACAAGGAACAACATCTCCATATTCCAACAAGGAACAAACTTCAATCTTCACCTGCAACTAACAACGCTATAAGAGGGGCTGAGCAAAGCGGTAACATAGCCAAACAACGGTTTGCTAGGACAAGGTGGGTTAGAGGCTTGGTTCAACAATATGGGAGGCATGATAAGCAAGTGTTAGGTATCGCAGCATAGGCATAGCAAAAGAGCGAGCAACTAGCAAGCAAAGATAGAAGTGATTTCGAGGGTATGGTCATCTTGCCTGAAATCCCGCGAGGAAGAAGAACGAGTCCATGAAGAAGACAAACGGACGTAGACGAACGGATCCTCACAAGCGCGACGTTATCGGAACCAACCCGAAGAAGCAACACAGGAAAGGAGCAAACAACATAGTAAACAACCAACACATGACCATGGCATGATGCACAACCAAGTATGATGCATGTCCGGTTTAAATATGCATGACATGGCAAAGTGCACAAACAACCCTACAAATTAAGTGGAGCTCAATATGCAACTCCGTTGCATATTGACGAAACACCACGTGACTTATTTTGTTCGATCTTGTTTATGTACCCAACAATATTAAATGTTGTTAAACATGACAAGAGGGTGAAGCAAATGAAAACTACCTATTTAGGCAAGTTTAAATGAGGCCGAAACAACAAAACAACAAGTCCGGAAACTCCTCATGTGCATATTTTAGGTTTGGTACTGATCTGCCCTAAACACAATTTTAGAGTTGTTAAACATGCAAATAGATGCCACCATGTTAAACTATGCAAAATTCTACCCCATTTACATATAAAGTTTGTTAAATTCAGAGTTACGGTTATTTAGTTATGAATTAAACCATTTTAGCAAGTTATTAAAGCAAATTTAAACAAACAACATATTAAATTTTTTAAACATGGATGAAGAAGACATATTATGAAACTAGATGAAAAACTAAGCAAGTTTCATATACAAAGTTTTTACATGTGATGCTTAGTTTGTGAGATATTAAATGCATGAAGGCTAGGGGGTTTTCTGTAAATCTGCAAATCCCTGGAAAATAGCTAAATTCGCAGAACCAAAAAACCATCCGCTGGGCTGAAACTGAACTGGCCCAGCAGTACGAAAAAAAAGAAGAGGGCGCTTGGGGTGGCCTCACCCATGGGCCAAGCCCAGATCAGGGGGAGAGGCCAAGGCAGGCCGGCTCTAGAGGGGAAACAGGCTGGGCCTACCGCGGGCTGAGTCCTCGCGTGGTCAACGAAGGCGGGCGAGCGCTCGTCTCTGCTCGAACGGAAACAGAGGAGCGGCGCTGGAACAGAAGTGCGGCGGCGAGGAAGAAACGACGGAGGGGCGCGGCGAGGTTCCCTTGGCGCGAATCCATGACGGCGCTGGACGCCGGTGACGGGGCGCAGGGATCCAGGACCCATGAGGAGGAGAGGGGTGACCATGGCGTGGAGGCGCGACGGGGAGGTCCATGGCGTCACGCTTCGGAGCTCTGACGACGGCAGGGTCAGGCGGCTGGAACCGGACGAGAGGGCGGCGGGGCGGCGGTTCCCGGCCTGATCTGGACGGCGGGGTGAGTAGGGGAGGCCATGGCGGCGTCCCAATGGTGCTCGTTCAGCGGCGCCGGTGTTCCTGTGAAACCGAAAGAGAGAGAGACAGGCAAGGTGAGACGCGGGACGGAGGGAGGGAGAAGCGACAGAGAAGGAGAAAGAGAGAGAAGAAGGAGGCAGAGGAGCTGCGGCATGGTCTAGTCTGGCTTCGGCGGCTGGCCACGGTGGCTTTTGGCGACGGGAGGCTCGGGCTTGACTCCTGCAAGAAAAATGGCGGGGGCACTTAGAGCAGAAGGAGGGCACAGGAGAAAAAGAAGAGAAGGGGAGTCGCGTTGCACTGCTTGGGCGGCGCGACATGGGGTAGGCGGCGGCAGATCCAGATGCCTGGTCGCTGGAGGCGACGACGGGGAGAAGATGGTCGGGCAGCGAGAGGTGCTCAGGATTGGGCTGCCCCCGATCCAGATCGAGCGAAACAGGGGCGCGGGGACGAGGGGCACAACCTCGATCCCATCCGGATCGAGCAGAAGGTCTGCAGGTTGGAGGCCGAGGGAAATTTGGATCGATGAGTAGCAGTGGAGAGAGCTGGTTGGTGGGTGGAGGAAAAATGAGGAGAAGGTGATCCCGAGGTAGATGCGGTAGGTGGCGGCGGCTCGACGGGACAAAGTCCCTAGATTTTAGGGTTTGTCCAAAAGACTAAGGGTGGACTATATATACGTCATAGATTAGGTTAGGGGCTACCTCGGTCCCTCTGATCGTAATCAGACGGTCGGGAAAAATAGGCTAGGGAGCCCAAATAAGAAAACGGAGACGTTTTGTAGATGTTTGGGGATGATCTGAGTCCAACGGTGACAACTCCCCGGGTCGGGTTCGGGACAACTTTCGGACACGCGCGAGGGGTTCGGTGCACTGTGCAGAGAGGGTTTCGGGGCCTGGCGGTTGACATCGGACTGTGCAGAAAGCTTTGGGCTGAGAGAAGAGAAGAGAGATGAAGCCCGATAACTGTTTCCGGAGACCGAAAACGTCCGACGTTTTGACCGACTATAATGTCGCTATAGTTAACGGTTGGGCTATCAAACGGACTCCGAATGCGATGAAATTTGACAGGCAGTCTTCCTACACTAAAATAAGACCGCACGCCAACTTTCAACCCATTCCGAGAACATTTCCGGCCACTTATAAAATAATATTTCGGACATGCCGTGGGCGCGTGCGAGTGTGGTTGGGCTCAGAACGGAGAACGTACGGAACTGGGGGAACCCGGACGGATGCAAGTTTTGAAAACATGATGATGCAATGCAGATGATGACATGGAAAGATGCAACACGCAAGCAAATGACAAGGCAACAATAGCGAATAACTGGAGGACACCTGGCGCATCAGACTCGGGGCGTCACATCCACGTACCCTCATAGACCGAAAGCGGAAGCGTTAGCACAACGCGGTTGATGTAGTTGTACGTCTTCACGATCCGACCAATCAAGTACCGAACGTACGGCACCTCCGAGTTCAGAACACGTTCAGCTCGATGACGTCCCTTGAACTCTGATCCAGCTGAGCTTTGAGGGAGAGTTCCGTCAGCACGACGGCGTGGTGACGATGATGATGTTCTACCGACGCAGGGCTTCGCCTAAGCACCGCTATGATATTACCGAGGTGGACTATGGTGGAGGGGGGAACCACACATGGCTAAGAGATCAATTGTTGTGTCTAGAGGTGCCCCTGCCCCTTATATAAAGGAGCAAGGGGGCAGAGGCGGCCGGCCAGGAGGAGGCGCGCCAGGGAGGAGTCCTACTCCCATCGGGAGAAGGACTCCCTCCTTTCCTAGTTGGAGTAGGCGAAGGGGGGAGGAGGAGGGAGAGAGGAAGGAAAGGGGGCGCCGCCCCCTCCTTGTCCAATTCGGACTAGAGGGGGAGGGGGCGCGCGGCCTGCCCTGGCTGCACCTCCTCTTCTCCACTAAGGCCCATCTTGGCCCATTAAACCCCCGGGGGGGTCCGGTAACCCCCGGTACTCCGGTAAAATCTCGATTTCACCCGGAACACTTACGATATCCAAATATAGGCTTCCAATATATCAATCTCTACGTCTTGACCATTTCAAGACTCCTCGTATATGTCCGTGATCACATTCGGACTCCGAACTACCTTCGGTACATCAAAACACATAAACTCATAATATAACCGTCATTGAACTTTAAGCGTGCGGACTCTACGGGTTCGAGAACTATGTAGACATGACCGAGACACATCTCCTATCAATAACCAATAGAGGAACCTGGATGCTCATATTGGCTCCTACATATTCTACGAAGATCTTTATCGGTCAAACCGCATAACAACATGCGTTGTTCCCTTTGTCATCGGTATGTTACTTGCCCGAGATTCGATCGTCGGTATCCTAATACCTAGTTCAATCTCGTTATCGACAAGTCTCTTTACTCATTCTGTAATACATCATCCCGCAACTAACTCATTAGTTGCAATGCATGCAAGGCTTATAGTGATGTGCATTACCGCGTGGGCCCAGAGATACCTCTCCGACAATCAGAGTGACAAATCCTAATCTCGAAATACGCCAACCCAACAAGTACCTTCAGAGACACCTGTAGAGCACCTTTATAATCACCCAGTTACATTGTGACGTTTGGTAGCACACAAAGTGTTCCTCCGGTAAACGGGAGTTGCATAATCTCATAGTCATAGGAACATGTATAAGTCATGAAGAAAGCAAGAGCAGAATACTAAATGATCGTGTGCTAAGCTAACGGAATGGGTCAAGTCAATCACATCATTATCCTAATGATGCGATTCCGTTAATCAAATGACAACTCATGTCAAAGGCTAGGAAACATAACCATCTTTGATTAACGAGCTAGTCAAGTAGAGGCATACTAGTGACACTCTGTTTGTTTATGTATTCACACAAGTATTATGTTTCCGGTTAATACAATTCTAGCATGAATAATAAACATTTATCATGATATAAGGAAATAAATAATAACTTTATTATTGCCTCTAGGGCATATTTCCTTCAGGAAGGCCGGTGAATTGATCTTTCATGACAAGATTCAACAAAGCAACATTAATTTCACAATTCTGCATCGGTAAGAGGAGCAATCAGAGTGCTAAGAAAATCGTTGTTGTTGGTATTGGCAAAGTCACACAATTTAGTATTATCTTGAGCCATCGTGACAATCAAGCAATCCAACACACAAGCAAACACGAAACGGGCAAAAGAGGCAAATAGGGAAAGAGAAAGGGAATGGAGAGAGAGAGGGTGAATAAAACGGCAAGGGTGAAGTGGGGGAGAGTGAAAGTGCTAGTGATCGACTAGGGGGGGTGAATAGGCGATTTTTAAGAAAGTCTTCAAAACATGGAAGTTTCGAAGACAAACGATAGAGATAAACCTATTACCATGCAGCGGAAGGTAGACTACACTAAGCAAGCCATAGTCAAGTATTCAATGAAGTGAAAGCACAAAGACTAATAGCAGCTAGGCAGTATAGATCAGGTTGGAAGATAGTATGAAGCCAATGAGAACAAGCAGTCACTCAGTGAAGACAAAAGATAATGCAAACAGGCAATGACTTCACAAGGACCAACTATAAATAAAGGGATGGGAAGGATAGAACCAGTGGCTCGTTGAAGACAATGGTTTGTTGGACCAGTTCCAGTTGCTGTGACAACTATACGTCTGGTTAGGGAGGCTGAGATTCAACTTAGAAGACCGTGTCTTCACCTTATTCCCCTTGAGCTAAGGACACCCAATCCTCGCCCAATCACTCTGGTAAGTCTTCAAGGTAGACTTCCAAACCTTCACAGTCTTCGTTCACCGGCAGTCCACAATGACTCTTGGATGCTCATAACGCGATGCCTAACCGGCTGGAGGATTCACAATCCTCAAGTGTAATAAGTCTTCAGATCACACAGACAAGAAGGCTTCAGTGATGCCTAACACTCTTTGGCTCTGGGTGTTTAGGGTTTTGTCCTCGCAAGGAATTCTCTCTCAAAGTCTTCGAGGTGGGTTGCTCTCAAACGATAAAAGCCGTATACTAACTCTGAGCAGCCAACCGTTTATGGTTGTAGGGTGTGGGCTATTTATAGCCACTAGGCAACCCAACCTGATTTGTCCTAAATGACCCTGGGTCACTGAGGAACTGACACATGTCCCAACGGTCAGATTTCAAACACACACAACAACTTTACTTGGGCTACAAGCAAAGCTGACTTATCCAGCTCTGGATAAGATTTGCTCACATTGTCTTCGCTCGAAGACATAGGATTTTGGTTAAGCATCACTTCAGTCATTCTGACTGGTTCTCTTGGACCCCACTTAACAGTACGGTGGTTCCTATGACTCAACAAAGAAGAAAAAGAACGACGAAACAACTAAGTCTTCGCGCTCCATAGTCTTCACGCGATGTCTTTTCTTGTCATAGTCTTCAATGTGAATGTCTTCACATACCACCTTTGAATTCAATGTCTTCATACATTTTTAGGGGTCATCTCTAGTAGGAAAATCGAATCAATGAGGGACTTCTACCTGTGTTATCCTGCAATTCTCACAAACACATTAGTCCCTCAACCAGGTTTGTCATCAATACTCCAAAACCAACTAGGGGTGGCACTAGATGCACTTACAATCTCCCCCTTTTTGGTGATTGATGACAAACTGGTTGAAGTTTTCAACGGGGAATAAAATATGTGAAATTGTAAAGGATAGGGTATTGTCTTCATAAGTGGAAAAGGCTCCCCCTGATGATGTGCATATAAGTAATTTGCTCTTGGAATGCAAATGCACATGGCAGGTTGTACTTGTGGAGATCCTCTTCAACTTATGATGACAATTCATCATGCGTGATTTGATGTAACGAATATAATGACATGCATAATGAAAAATGGACGTCTGCAAAATGACCTAAGTTTGGAAGTTATCATGGCACATGCGGAATTTATCATCGCATCACAGAATAGCAAATAAGTAGCACACGACCATCGAGTTTAAGCGTTACAACTCGAAGAACCAAATGTATCGAAAAGCAAGAGTTGTAAGCACTTGGCAAAAGTAGCAAAAGGTAAAGCAACCACCCATATGGACCCGCTTGAAGAATATCAACTCATATGATTCTCCCCATTTTGTCAGAAGGACCAAAAAGGTTTGAAGACATAGAGCGCCTACTCGTTCCCATGAGGTGCAGGCGAGGCAGCAGGGTCATCGTTGAGGTCCGGTGGTGCAGAAGAACTTGGTGCAGTGTCGACACGCGTTGAAGTTGGAGGAGGTGAAGTTGCATCATCTTGGTCATCGATGAGTCTGGCATTCACTGTCGAAGCTGAGGACGAATAGTCAGAGTCTTCAAGTGAGGGAGTCCGACACAAGTGAGCATTCCTGGGAGGAGTTGAGTTAAACTTGAATCTTTTGGTGAAGCCATCGTCTTGCAGATCAGCTTCAGCACTAAGCAATGTCAAACTCTTCCATGACCTCCGACAGGTTTCATGAGTGACAAAGGCATTCTTGGTGGCAAGATCGCGAATGCGGTTGACATCCACCAAGAGGCTTTGCATTTGACGCTTAAGCTAGTCGTGATGTTTGTCCTGTTTCTGGTGTAGCGCGACGAGAAGCTCTCGGTCATTTAGAACACGAGATCTCCTTCGAGGCCTTTGCGCAATGGTGCTACCAGTGGCGTTAGTTTGAGCACGAGGGGCACGTGTGTTGCCAGCCAAGGGATAAACACGTGAGACTGCCTGAACTCCTTCAATGGGCTGGGTGAAGCTTTGGTAATCAACATTGTGAAGATAAATGGGATCCTTGGCAGGCTCTGGGTAAATAGCTCCAATAGACAGATCAACCTCTGGCTAGAAGACAAGATGATTGCGTGCAGACGGCTGATAGTTAATGGCAGAGTGAAGCTTGATAAGTCGCATTACCGATGGAGCATAGAACTTCAGACCAAAAATGTCGGAGCCTGATGTAGCCAACTGGGTGATGAAGAAGTCTTGAGCATTGAAGCTGATGCCATTGAAGATATAGAAGACCAAAGTCTTCATTGCTCCTTCAAGCTTCCCTGCAGATGAATGTCCTTTGACGGGCCATAGAGTTTTTCTAATGATATGATAAATGGTGCGAGGCAGATACTCTAGGTCTTCAACAAAGAATTCAGATGGGTAGTCAGCGTCGTGAGGCAAAGGCTTCATCATGCTCAACATTTGGCTCATGTTGGGTTCTGGCTTCTGAAAGATGCTCTCCAAAGCATTCTGGTGTTGTTGACAACCTGGTTCATAGTATTCACCAGGAGTGGGCAGGCCTGTGAGCTCAATGATATCAAGAGCTTTGGCTTCATGATGGACATTGCCTGTCATCCACTCAAGGACCCAAGTCTTTGGATCCCTGTTGTAGCCTCGAATGTGAAGAGTTGCATAGAACTGTAGCAGAAGCTCTTCATTCCAGTGTTCCTTATCTGTGAAAAACTGCAGCAGTCCAGCATCTCTGAAGCAATCCAATGCTTCTTCAAGGCAGGGCAGGCCAGCTATAGCTTCAGTGTCGAGACGCATATGTGGAAATATGCGCCCTTGATTGTATAAGACGCAGGAATAGTAGCTGCGCTGCTGATAGCTCCAGAACCGATCTGATGAAATGCGAGGTTTGGTGTAAGGGTTCTTGGCGCTATTGAAGAAGGTCTTGTGTGCCACGAAGCCATTCACATTGAAGACCCCATGTGAAGTTACAGTGCCTGGGAATCGTGGAAGTCTTGGCTTGGGCTTCTGGACGGGAGGTCTGTGCTCGACATGATAGTCAAATTGTGGACCCACAGCAGGTGGAGGAACCAGAATGGGCCATCGGACCATAACAGGCTGACCACAATCAAATGCCAGCTCAATTGTATGAGGTCTTGGAGGGGGTACAGGAGCATTGACATTGTCGTTGATCTGGGCTTCAGGGGCCACATTGGCTTCAGGTGCTTTAGTATTGGCTTCGGACGCTGCAGTGGCTTCAGGTGCTTGTACTTCTGGCACCGCAGTAGCTTCAGGCGCCACATTAGCTTCAGCCATGACAACATCATTGGCTTCAGTGTTGATGTTGGTGGCCGCCTCAGGATTGTTAACCTCCACTTTAGAAGCTGGAGGGTCGGACACGTTCTCCCCGAGAACAACATCTTGGTGGGACGAGGGTGTAACAACTCTTTCTACTTCAACTCTTGGTTCTTCTCTTTCATCGGCTGATGCAGCCGGAATATCTTCAGCGGTTTTGGCTTCAGACTCTGACACGTGCACAGTGGGAGTGACTTGAGGCCTCAGTCCTTTGCGAAGCCTGCGTAATGCTGGCGACGGTTGCGGATATGGAGTTTGTTGGGCCTCAAAGTCATCGTCGTCTTGCACGGGTGAGGTGACTTGTTGTTGGGGAGAACTTGGGGTGTCTTGTCATTGTGGGTGATCAGCCCACGATGCATCCTGAGCAGTTGGCGTCAGAGGACGACCAATGCTGATGAGTTCGCTGTGCGTGAGCACATGTGATGATACCAACTGGTGCTCGATCTGAAGAAGCACTTCATCATCTTCAACATTGTCGTGAGGACCAATGTCTTCAACTGGATTGTCTTCAGCTGGATTGTCAACAGCTGGATTGTCTTCAACTTCATGAGCCTCTGTGGAAGCAGGCTCATGAACTATCATTTGCTGTTCTTGATGTTCAGATGCAGGACGAGCCACTGAGATTGGCTTGACCTCAAGGGGCTTTGTGGGAGCAGCCCGATCTCTCTTCTTGGTTTTGCGTTTCTTAGTTGGAGGAGCATCATCAGTGGTGGCCTTGGTTTTGCGCTTTCTGGCTTCAGCTTCAGCTGCCCTTGTTTTCTTCAGTTCTGAAGCCACTATGGGGACCTTAGGCTTCGAGCCTGTCATACTGGCTGGGAAGACAATTGGATGTACTTCTTGCCTTGGTGCTTCGGGTTCTGCCACAGCTGGCTTCTTCTTCTTCTTGGCCGCCATTCTGGGGTCGATGCCTGGTCGCCCCAAAGCCTTGCGCTTTTCAGCTTCATTGTATCCCTGAACACATTTAGCAGCAGATCCTTCATGCGCTCACGAGAACCTTTGACTTCTTCGCGTTTGGTTCAGAATGCTTCCTTGAGCTCATGCATCATGACCTGGAAGTTCTGAATGTCTTCAACATTGAGCTTGGCCATATGCTTCTTGAACTGAGCCTTTTCATAATCTATCTTATGCTTCAGCTCAACAATTTTCTGAGCTAGAGCCAGCTCAGCAGCAATGGCTCCATGGAAGGCGACACTGAGGCCAATGGGAAGCTGAAGATCATCAAAGCTAAAATTTGGGCTGTCAAACCACTCATCAATGAACTTGTTGATGATTTCAACATCAAAGAGAGGAAGGTCATTGAAGATTTCTGCCTCTTGCTTGCTCTTGATCAACTGCTCAAGAGCGTCATCGCCAAGGTCGTCGTCGCTGGACAAATCAATGACGTCATTCTCGTTGCGCAGAATAGCAGCATGGGTCAGTGCTTGGCTGGTGGATTGCATGGGCATCTTCACTTTGGAGGGCTTGGAGATGCGTGATAGATCTTCAGACTGCACACTGTGTTCAGGACGTGCAGTGGCCAGAGGCTTCGCCCGTGAAACCTTTGGTGCAGGGGCAGGCTTCGAAGCCTTAGGTTTCTTCAGCTTCTTTGGCTTCGGTGGTGCAGGCGCTTCGTCAGATTCAGCGTCATCTGCAGGTTGATCCACGACTGCCCCTTGAACCTGTATGTGAGTAATAAGACTTTCTAAGTTATAGAAGGGCCCAACCAGATTGGGTTCAGCTTCGCGTGTGCCGTCAGCACGAGGAGCAGAGGGGCCTAGATTGAAGTCTAGTCCCCATGACTTCTTGTTTTCTTTGGCCGAGTTCTTGGCAAACTGGAAGTTACGCTTGAACAGATTGTCGTCACGGCACCATAGCAGCGAAGATGGGTCTGCATCGGCAAGCTGTGGTCCACGGACCATGCAAGGATAGAAGTCTTGTTCAATGGCTTCAGCTCTGGATCTGGGTTGAAGATTTCTGTACAAGATGTCTTCCCACGGTCGCTTGATGGCATTTTTCTCAGCATACTCCTGGGTCACGAACCTGTACTTGAACCATTGTTCTGCCCAATATCTTCGAATCCATTTGATTCGGGTTTTCCGTTGATTGTAGTCCTCCTCTGGATCTGTCTTGTACAGCTCATAGAGGTCAGGAGGCAAATCTCTTGAGGTGTTTCCACGACGCTGTCTGCCACCCTTCCTTGCAGATTTCTCTGCTGCCATGAAGTTCAGACTGATAGGCTTCAAAACTGTCAAAGTCTTCCATCTACTGGTTAGACAAGAACTGGCTTCAGGCGAATTTATATGATGCTGTAAGAACTCTGCAAATGAATGTAGACTATGAGAACCAAGGAATTCTCCCACGGACATGTACCTGTGACAACATTAAAGGTGCGAGGGAAGGGGAAGAGGTCATATGCATTCTCTGAAGATTTTTGAAGATAAATCAGTTTAGAAGACATTGACCTCATAGTGCGAAGACATTCACTCATAGGTAGAGAGTTGGTTCCAGATTTGTACGAATCCACGAATAATTACAAGTGAGGAATCTAACTACTTTGTGAAGCATAAGTGAATATACTAGGCATGTTATGAGATGCATTATGAGATAGATCCAACTTGTGTGAACAGAAACTACTTGTGGTTGAAAAGGATGAATCTATCGGATCAAAAGGACTATAAAAAGGAGGTTTTATTTACCACACGAGGAACAGCTAGACGGAGTGGGAGAGGAGGCCGAGCAGTTCGATCTTCCGTGCCCTAACTTGGCGACGGAGGACACCTACGGCGACGGCGGAGAAGACGATGTCCGCGGCCGGCGTGAGGACGGCGTCGGTGAGGTCGCGGCAGCTAAGCGCTTCGTCGCCGGCATCGTCGAGGGCTAGCGGTGGCGCTAGGGTTTGTGCGAGAGTGGAAGAAGAGATAATGACTGGGGTGAGGCGTGTATTTATAGGGACATGGACGGCACAGTGTTATTACATAGGTGCCCCTGGCAGTTCACATCTGAAGGACATGTGGCTATCATGCAACACATTGGAGGTTGTCCACGTTCCCATGCACGCCTGGATTGTCGGGTGGTCGTTCCCACTTCTCTGGGTTTCAGGTGGAAGGTTTTAGCATTGAAAACGGATTAATGTTTGTCTCTGTGTCTTCTGCTGACAAGGACACAGAGAAGACATTTTGACAGTGTCAATAGAATGCATATGATTTGGATAGATAGACTTAAGAAAGAAGCATAGAGGGGTTAGGGTCCAATCACATTCACTTAGTTCAAAAGATTCAACAAGAAAACATAGCTATAAGTGAATGTTGTAGAGGACAGAAACCAAATCTGTACATTGAAGATAAACATGAAGCCATGTTAACATTGAAGACAAACAGAAAGTGAAGACTTTGCAAATGTAACGCCATGTGAGAAACACTTCTTAGGGAAGAATTTGGTGGTGGCGTTACCCACCGTATAGGAAGTATTAGACCCAGACACGACGCACAATTATCGTGGCGCTCCGAAGTCAAATTCCACGTTAATGTATTCACACTCAGAATGCAAGTCTTCATTGATTGAAGACATACGTTACTTCGTGTGTTGCACATCTAAGTCATCAACATGCATAAGTGTTAGGATGTGTGCCTGATCACAAGACATTTGAGGATTCCAAGATATTTAGCTCACACCGTAACTTGCAAAACCTTTTCTCATCCAAGGGCTTCGTGAAGATATCTGTCAGTTGCTCTTCAGTGTTGACGTGTATGATATCAATATCTTCCTTCATGACATGATCTCTGAGAAAGTGATGACGAATTTCAATGTGCATTGTCTTCGAGTGCTGAACTGGGTTGTTAGCAATCTTGATGGCGCTTTCGTTGTCGCAGCAGAGTGGCACTTGCTTCAGATGAATGCCATAGTCTTTGAGTGTTTGCTTCATCCATAGAAGCTGAGCGCAGCAAGATCCAGCAGCAATGTATTCAGATTCAGCAGTGGAGAGAGATACACAGTTCTGCTTCTTTGAAGACCAACATACAAGTGATCGTCCCAGAAAGTGACATGTGCCTGATGTAGACTTGCGATCCACTTTGTCACCAGCATAATCAGCATCCGAGAATCCAACTAGATCAAACTCTGAGCCCTTTGGATACCATAATCCTAGTGTTGGGGTGTGAGCCAAATATCGAAGAATTCGCTTCACAGCTAAGTGATGCGATTCCTTTGGTGCCGCTTGGAATCGGGCACACATGCAAACACTAAGCATGATATCTGGCCTAGATGCACATAAATAAAGCAAAGAACCAATCATGGAGCGGTATACCTTTTGATTGAACTCTTTACCATTGTCGTCGGGACTCAGATGGTGTTTAGCTGGCATTGGCGTCGTGTAGCCTTTGCAGTCTTGCATTCCAAACTTCTTCAGGCAATCTTTGAGGTATTTCTCTTGAGATATGAAGATGTCGTTGCGTTGCTGTCGTATTTGCAGACCAAGGAAGAACTTCAGCTCACCCATCATGGACATCTGATATTGCTCTTGCATCATATATCCAAACTCATTACTGTATTTCTGGTTAGTGCAGCCGAAGATAATGTCATCCACATATATTTGGCACACAAACAGTTCACCATCATATGTCTTCATGAAGAGAGTGGGATCCAGTGAACCAGGTCTGAAGCCTTTGCTCTTCAGGAAGTCTTTGAGTGTGTCATACCAAGCTCGAGGGGCTTGTTTAAGGCCATACAGTGCCTTGTTGAGCTTGTAAACCATGTCAGGATGTTTTGGATCTTCAAAGCCAGGCGGTTGTGCAACATACACTTCTTCTTCAATCTTGCCATTGAGAAAGGCGCTCTTCACATCCATTTGATACAGAAGAATGTTATGATGATTTGCATAGGCCAGTAGTATGCGTATAGCTTCAAGCCTAGCCACAGGAGCAAATGTTTCATCGAAGTCAATTCCTTCAACTTAAGTGTATCCTTGAGCAACAAGACAAGCTTTGTTTCTGACAACTTAACCATGCTCATCTTGCTTGTTGCAATATATCCATTTAGTGCCTATGATATTGTGCTTACGAGGATCAGGACGCTTGACCAGTTCCCATACATTATTCAACTCAAACTGTTGAAGCTCTTATTGCCTAGCTTGAATCCATTCAGGTTCCATGAAGGCTTCATCAACTTTCTTGGATTCAGATATTGAGACAAATGCGAAGTGTCCACAAAAATTTGCTAGTTGTGTTGCCCTTGAACGAGTGAGTGGACTTGGTGCATTGATGCTGTCAATTATTCTCTCAATCTATACTTCATTTGCAACACGAGGATGAACAGGACGAAGATTTTGCTCTTGCTGATCATTGTCATCGTTAGAAGGATTGTCTTCAGAATGAGCATTGTCTTCAGGTTGATCAGGTGCAGAGATGATGAGTTCCTCTTCAGGCTGAGATTTAGACGGTATGATTTCTCCAGTTCCCATGAGCTTGATGGTTTCACTGGATGGAACTTCATCTAGCACATTTGGCAGGTGCTCTCTTTGCGATCCGTTAGTCTCATCGAACCGCACATCCACAGTTTCAACCACTTTATAGTGAAAGAGGTTGAAGACTCTGTAGGAGTGCGAGTCCTTTCCGTATCCAAGCATAAAACCTTCATGTGCTTTCGGTGCAAATTTTGAAGTGTGATGTGGATCCTTGATCCAGCACCTGGCACCAAATACTCTGAAGTAACTGACATTTGGCTTCTTACTAGTGAGGAGCTCATAGGATGTTTTGTTCAGAAGCTTGTGAAGATAAACAGGGTTGATGATATGACATGCAGTATCAATGGCTTCAGGCCAGAACTTCCTTGGAGTCTTGTATTCATCGAGCATCGTCCGGGACATCTCAATAAGTGTTCTGTTTTTGCGTTCCACGATGCCATTCTGCTGTGGCGTGTACGGAGCTAAGAATTCATCAGTGATGCCCAAAGTATCAAGATAAGTGTCGAGGCCAGTGTTCTTGAATTCAGTGCCATTGTCACTTCTAATGTGCTTGATCTTGACGCCATAGTTGTTCATGGCTCGATTGGCGAAGCGTCTGAGGACATCCCGCACTTCAGTCTTGTAGAGGATTATATGCACCCAAGTATATCTTGAATAATCATCAACAATGACGAAGCTATAGAGACAAGCAGTAGTAGTAAGAGTTGAGTAGTGATTGGGACCGAAGAGGTCCATGTGGAGCAGTTCGAAGGGTTGAGTCGTTGTCATGATTGTCTTCGAGGGATGCTTGGCCCTCGTCATCTTTCCTGCTTCACAGGCACCGCATAAGTGATCCTTCTTGAACTTGACGCCCTCGATGCCTATGACATGTTTCTTCTTTGCAAGAGTGTGTAAGTTCCTCATGCCAGCATGCCCTAGCCTCTGATGCCAGAGACATCATTCTGAAGCTTTTGCTAGAAGACATACGACAAGCTGTGGTCCTTCTGAGAAATCTACCACGTACAAATCATCTTTCCGATACCCTTCAAAGACTAGAGACTTGTCAGATTCCATTAGAACAAGGCAACGATATTTTCCAAATATCACAATCATGTTTAAATCACAAAGCATTGAGACAGACATTAAGTTGAAACCAAGGGATTCAACAAGCATCACATTATCCATGTGTTGATCCCTTGAGATTGCAACTCTACCTAGACCCAATACCTTGCTTTTACCAGTATCAGCAAATGTGATGTGACTCTTGTCGGATGGACATAAAGTTGAGTCCATGAGAAGACTTCGCTTGCCAGTCATGTGATTAGTACACCCATTGTCAATAATCCATTCTGAAGTAGCTGGTGTCATACCCTATAGTGCAGTTAGGGGGATAGGCTTCACAAAGAGAATTGTGAAGCATAAACATTTGACGAGCAAGTGGATTATGAAAGCTTAGATCGAGGTTAGGACTGATAGGGCAAGTAGCAAGCGACTCAGAAACAAAATACATAATAAGACCATTTGGGCATTTGATCTTGCGCCCTGCAAGATGTTTAAGGTCCCCAGCAATAGCTTCAGACGAATTTGATTTTCGGCTGGAGACCCTTCCCTGCAAAAGAGAGTTAAGCTTTCTTAGCCACCCAGATCTTCAAGGGTGGCTTCGAAGCAATGAGTCTAAGTGCAGCATCTGAGAACTTTGGCTTTGGAGCCCTAGCAAATAGTCTTGCAGGTGGACAATAGTACTTATAAGAATAAGCAGAGTAGTTCTTGGTCTTATGAACATGGCCGTTTGATGAAACACGCTCATATTCATAGGCCTAAGTATGGTTTCCCTGCAAAACATTTGCGTTAGTGCGACTCAGGTGAGTCCTTTGTCTGTATGAAGCCTTTGGACCATATGAAGCCTGTGGTCTGGGGTTTGTCTTCTTCACTTGTGGTGTCATGACGACATTCACATGAAGATTCACCAACCACTTTTTCGGCACCCAGACTTTCTTCATAGGTGGCCCATTCCTGCCGTTAGTACCAATATACCTGGCAAACACTTCACCATTCTGATTCTTAAACAGTTTATAGTTTGCATCAAAGGATTCATCAATAACAATGGGATTAGCACAAGTGAAGCCAGACAGGGTGGATGGATCCACTGAAGGTTCCTTTGCAGCAACCCATGTGGTTTTGGGGTACAGCTCAGGTTTCCAGTAAGAGCCATCAGCATTCATTTTCCTTTCGAACCCAAGACCCTCTTTCCTAGGGTTTCGGTTTAGGATCTGCCTTTTGAGGACATCACATAGTGTCTGATGCCCTTTGAGACTTTTGTACATCCCTGTTTCAAGCAATGTCTTCAACCTAGCATTTTCATCAGCAATATCAGTGGTATCCTCAGCAGAGGGGTTAGTTACCACATCAACAGTTGAAGATATTGCAATAGTAGCAGTAGTAGAACATCCAGCAACAGAAGTAGCGTTGTCACGCTCAATGCATTTAAGACAAGGTGGTTCAAATCCTTCCTGAGCGGAACTGATCTGTTTGGCATGAAGTGACTCGTTTTCCTTTTGAAGATCTTCATGAGCCGCTCTCAATTTCTCACGATCTTGCTTCCTTTGAAGATAATCATAGGAAAGCTTTTCATGAGCTGTTGAGAGCTTTTCATGACGACTTTCAGTTTCCTCATACTTAACATGAAGATTTTTTATGTCTTCAATTAAGGACTGAGTCGAGTCATTTCAGCATCTAACAGGTCATCGCTTTTGTCTAACAGTTTTTGAATATGTTCCATAGCTTTCTGTTGTTCAGTTGCAATTTTAGCAAGTGTTTTGTAGCTGGGTTTGGAACCACAATCAGAGTCATCTTCACTGGATGTTTGATAGTGAGTAGTGCATGTGTTTACCTTGGCACCGCGTGCCATGAGGCAGTAGGTGGGAGCGGAGTAGTCCTTGTCATTTGCATCGGCGTCGGTGATGAAGTCATTATCTTCAGTGTTGAAGATGGACTTGGCAACGTATGCTGTAGCCAGACTTGCAACGCCAGAATCGGACTCCTCCTCAGACTCCACCTCCGCCTCCTCAGAAGCGGACTCCTCCTCTGAATCAATTTCCTTGCCAACAAACGCACGAGCCTTGCCAGATGAGCTCTTCTTGTGTGATGAAGACTTTGAGGAAGACTTGGAAGAAGACTTTGAGTATTTCTTCTTCTTCTTGTCATCAGAATCATACTCCTTGCTCTTCTTCTTCTTCTTCTTCTTCTTCTTCTTCTTGTTCTCATTGTCCCACTGCGGACACTCAGAGATGTAGTGGCCAGGTTTCTTGCACTTGTGGCATGTTCTCTTCTTGTAGTCATGAGCAGAAGCTTCATCATTCCTTGAGCTTGATCGTGAAGACTTTCTGAAGCCTTTCTTTTTGGTGAAATTTTGGAACTTCTTCACAAGCATAGCAAGCTCCTTTCCAATGTGTTCAGGATCATCTGAACTGCTGTCAGATTCTTCTTCAGATGAGGAGACAGCTTTTGCCTTCAAGGCACGAGTTCGCCCATAGTTGGGACCGTAGATGTCTCTTTTCTCAGAAAGCTGAAACTCATGTGTGTTGAGCCTTTCAAGTATGTCAGACGGATTGAGGGTCTTGATGTCAGGACATTCTTGAATCATCAGGGCTAGGGTGTCAAACGAGCTGTCAAGTGATCTCAGGAGTGTCTTGACGACTTCATGCTTGGTGATCTCAGTAGCGCCGAGGGCTTGAAGCTCATTTGTGATGTCAGTGAGTCGATCAAACGTGAGCTGAACATTCTCATTGTCGTTTCTCTTGAAGCGGTTGAAGAGGTTGCGAAGGACACTGATTCTTTGATCTCTCTGGGTTGAGACGCCTTCGTTGACCTTGGAGAGCCAGTCCCAGACTAGCTTAGATGTTTCCAGAGCACTCACACGGCCATACTGTCCTTTGGTCAATGACCACAGATGATGTTCTTGGCCGTGGAGTCCAGTTGAACGAACTTCTTGACATCAGCAGCGATGACACCTTCACCAGCCTTGGGGACGCCATTCTTGACGACATACCAGAGGTCGACATCAATGGCTTCAAGATGCATGCGCATCTTATTCTTCCAGTAGGGATATTCAGTTCCATCGAAGACTGGGCACGCAGCGGAGACTTTGATTATCCCTGTAGTCAACATAGCTAAAACTCCAGGTGGTTAAACCGAATCACACAAAACAAGGGAGTACCTTGCTCTGATACCAATTGAAAGTGCTAGTGATCGACTAGGAGGGGGTGAATAGGCGATTTTTAAGAAAGTCTTCAAAACATGGAAGTTTCGAAGACAAACGATAGAGATAAACCTATTACCATGTAGCAGAAGGTAGACTACACTAAGCAAGCCATAGTCAAGTATTCAATGAAGTGAAAGCACAAAGACTAATAGCAGCTAGGTAGTATAGACCAGGTTGGAAGATAGTATAAAGCCAATCAGAACAAGCAGTCACTCGGTGAAGACAAAAGATAATGCAAACAGGCAATGACTTCACAAGGACCAACTATAAATAAAGGGATGGGAAGGATAGAACCAGTGGCTCATTAAAGACAATGGTTTTTTGGACCAGTTCCAGTTGCTGTGACAACTGTACGTATGGTTAGGAAGGCTGAGACTTAACTCAGAAGACCGTGTCTTCACCTTATTCCCCTTGAGCTAAGGACACCCAGTCCTCGCCCAATCACTCTAGTAAGTCTTCAAGGTAGACTTCCAAACCTTCACAGACTTCGTTCACCGGCAATCCACAATGACTCTTGGATGCTCAGAACGTGACGCCTAACCGGCTGGAGAATTCACAGTCCTCAAGTGTAATAAGTCTTTAGATCACACAGACAAGAAGGCTTTAGTGATGCCTAACACTCTTTGGCTCTGGGTGTTTAGGGCTTTGTCCTCGCAAGGAATTCTCTCTCGAAGGCTTCGAGGTGGGTTGCTCTCAAACGATAAAAGCCGTATACTAACTCTGAGCAGCCAACCGTTTATGGTTGTAGGGAGTGGGCTATTTATAGCCACTAGGCAACCCAACCTGATTTGTCCTAAATGACCCTGGGTCACTAAGGAACTGACACGTGTCCCAACGGTCAGATTTCAAACACACACGACAACTTTACTTGGGCTACAAGCAAAGCTGACTTATCCAGCTCTGGATAAGATTTGCTCTCATTGTCTTCGCTCGAAGACATAGGATTTTGGTTAAGCATCACTTCAGTCATTCCGACTGGTTCTCTTGGACCCCACTTAACAGTACGGTGGTTCCTATGACTTAACAAAGAAGAAAAAGAACGACGAAACAACTAAGTCTTCGCGCTCCATAGTCTTCACACGATGTCTTTTCTTGTCATAGTCTTCAATGTGAATGTGTTCACATACCACCTTTGACTTCAATGTCTTCATACATTTTTAGGGGTCATCTCTGGTAGGAAAACCGAATCAATGAGGGACTTCTACCTGTGTTATCCTGCAATTCTCACAAACACATTAGTCCCTCAACCAGGTTTGTCGTCAATACTCCAAAACCAACTAGGGGTGGCACTAGATGCACTTACAGAGAGAAAAACAAGAGGCAAATGGCAAATAATGTAATGCGAGGAATAAGAGTTTGTGATGGGTACTTGGTATGTCTTCACTTAGCAACGGCACCAAAAATGACTCATTATCGGGAGTCAAATATTGACTTGACTTGGCGCGAATCTCCCCGGCAACGGCGCCAGAAATCCTTCTTGCTACCTCTTGAGCACTGCGTTGGTTTTCCCTTGAAGAGGAAAGGGTGATGCAGCAAAGTAGCGTAAGTATTTCCCTCGGTTTTTTAGAACCTAGGTATCAATCCTGTAGGAGATCACGCTCAAGTTCCACGCACCTACACAAACAAATAAAAACCTTGCAACCAACGCGATAAAGGGGTTGTCAATCCCTTCACGGTCACTTACAAGAGTGAGATCTGATAGATATGATAAGATAATATTTTTGGCATTTTTATGATAAAGAGAAATTGAAAGTGCGTTATATCGACTAGAGGGGGGTGAATAGGCGATTTTTATGAAAGTCTTCAAAACGTGGAAGTTATGAAGACAAACGATAGAAATAAACCTATTACCCTGCAGCGGAAGGTAGACTACACTAGGCAAGCCATAGTCAAGTATTCAATAGAGTGAAAGCACAATGACTAATGCAGCAATGTAGTAAGGATCAAGTAGGAAGATATTGTGAAGCCACACAGAACACGCAGTCACTCAGTGAAGACAAAAGATAGTTCGAACATACAATGACTTCACAAGGAGTAACAGTAAGTAAAGGGAAGGGAAGATGAAACCAGTGACTCGCTGAAGACAATGATTTGTTGGACCAGTTCCAGTTGCTGTGACAACTGTACATCTGGTTAGGGCGGCTAGGTATTTAAACCTTAGGACACACAGTCCCGGACACCCAGTCCTGAACACGCAGCTCAGGACACCCAGTCCTCACCGTCCCTTGAGCTAAGGTCACACAGACCTCGCCCAATCACTCTGGTAAGTCTTCAAGGTAGACTCCCAAACCTTCATAGACTTCGTTCACCGGCAATCCACAATGTCTCTTGGATGCTCAGAACGCGACGCCTAACCGCTGGAGGATGCACAGTCCTCAAGTGTAATAAGTCTTCAGATCACACAGACAAGAAGACTTAAGTGATGCCTAATTCTCTTTGGCTCTGGGTGGTTAGGGCTTTATCCTCACAAGGAATTCTCTCTCTCTCAAAGGCTTCGAGGTGGGTTGCTCTCAAACGGACAAAAGCCGTACTCTGAATCTGAGCAGCCAACCGTTTATGGTTGTAGGGGGTGGGCTATTTATAGCCACTTGGCAACCTGATTTGTCTGAAATGACCCTAGGTCACTAAGGAACTGACACGTGTTCCAACGGTCAGATTTCAAACTCACACGGCAACTTTACTTGGGCTTCAAGCAAAGCTGACTTGCCCGACTCTGGACAAGATTCGCTCTCAAAGTCTTCACTCGAAGACATAGGTTTTGTTTAAGCATCACTTCAGTCATTCTGACTGGTTCTCTTGGACCCCATTTAACAGTACGGTGGTTCCTATGACTGAACAAAGAAGAAAAAGAACTACGAAAGATCTAAGTCTTCGAGCTCCATAGGCTTCATGTGATGTCTTCTCTTGTCATAGTCTTCAATGTGAATATCTTCATATACCACCTTTGACTTCAATGTCTTCATACATTTTTAGGGGTCATCTCTAGTAGGAAAACCGAATCAATGAGGGACTTCTACCTGTGTTATCCTGCAATTCTCACAAACACATTAGTCCCTCAACTAGGTTTGTCGTCAATACTCCAAAACCAACTAGGGGTGGCACTAGATGCACTTACAATCTCCCCCTTTTTGGTGATTGATGACAAACTAGTTGAAGTTTTCAACGGGGAATATAATCTATGAAATTGTAAAGGATAAGGAATTGTCTTCATAAGTTGCAAGGGCTCCCCTGAAGATGTGCATATAAGTAATTTGCTTTTGGAATGCAAATGCACATGACAGGTTGTACTTGTGGAGATCCACTTCAACTTATGATGACATTCCACTATGCATGTGAAAGTATATGAAGATAATGACATGCATAATGGAAAATGGACGTCTGCAGAATGATCTAAGTGCGGAATTTATCGTCGCACATGCGGAATTTATCATCGCAACACAAGGTGGCAGATAAGTAGCAGACGACCATCGAGTTTAAGTGTTACAACTCAAAGAACCAAATGTAGCAAAATGAGAGTTGTAAGCACGAAGCAAAATATAAAGCACCCGCCCATATGGACCAGCTTGAAGACTATCAACCTCATATGCTTCTCCCCCTTTTGTCAGTAAGGACCAAAAAGGTTTGAAGACATAGAGCATCTACTCGTTCCCATGAGGAGTAGGTGAAGCAGCAGGGTCGTTGGTGGTGTTTGGCGGTGCTGAAGAGCTTGGAGCAGAGTCGAAGCGTGCTGAAGGAGGTGGCAGTGAAGTAGCATCGTCTTCATCCTCGATCACTCTGGCAGTCACAGTTGCAGCAGAGGAAGAGAAATCAGAGTCTTCAAGGGATGGAGTTCGTCGTAGCACTGCCCTTCGAGGAGGTGTGGAGTCAAACTTGAATCGCTCAGTGAAGCCATCCTCTTGAAGATCATCTTCAGAACACATCAGCGTTAGCCCTTTCCATGTGCGGCAAGAGGTTTCATGGGCAACAGAAGCATTCTTGGTGGCAAGATTGCGAATGCGATTAACATCCACCAAGAGGCTTTGCATCTGACGCTTCAGCCAGTCATGATGCCTATCATGTTTCTGATGAAGAGCCACAAGAAGCTCTCGGTCATTGAGAACACGAGTGCGCTTCTTGGGTCGTGGAGCAGTTGTACTGTCAGTGGCTTCAGTGAGAGCAGGATGCGGTGCACGTGTAGTGCCAGCCAAAGGATACACACGAGCGACTACTTCAACTCCTTCAATGTTCTGAGAAAAACTCTGATGCTCTGCATTCTGAAGACTTAGGGGTTCCTTGGTAGGGTCAGGATAGATGGCTTCAATCGGCATATCCACATCAGGCAGAAAAATCCGATGATTGCGAGCAGATGGCTGATATGAGATAGTGGAGTGAAGTTTGATCAGCCGCATGACCCATGGGGCATAGAACTTCAAGCCAAACAGATCAGAGCCTGATGCAGCAAGTTGGCGAATGAAGAAGTCCTGTGCATTGAAGCATTTTCCATGAAGAATATAGAAGACCAAAGTCTTCATTGCACCTTCAAGCTTGGCATGTGGAGAGTGTCCTTTGATTGGCCAGAGAGTTCGCCTTATGATGTGATAAATGGTTCTTGGCAGATACTCAAGGTCTTCAATGAAGAACTCCGTGGGATAAGCAGCATCTTGGGGCAATGGCTTCATCATACTGATCATCTGAATCATATTAGGTTCAGTCTTCTGAAAGATGCTCTCAATAGCTTCACTATGAAGCTGACAGCCATGCTCGTAGAGATCGCCAGGAGTGGGCAAACCAGTGAGCTCAATGATGCCAAAGGCTTTGGCTTCGTGATGAACGTTTCCTGTCATCCACTCCAGGACCCAAGTCTTCGGATCTCTGCTATACCCGCGGATGTGAAGTGTGACATAGAATTGGAGCAGCAACTCTTCATTCCAATGCTCTTGGTCAGTGACGAATGGCAGCAATCCAACTTCTTTGAAGCAATCCAGAGCTTCTTCCATACAGGGCAGACCAGCTATAGCTTCAATGTCAAGGCGCTTGTGGGGGAAGATGCGACCTTGATTGTATAGAATGCAGGAGTAATAGCTTCGCTGCGGATAGCTCCAGAACCGATCAGATGATATCCTTTCCCTTGAATAGGGGTTCCTGGAGCTATTGAAGAATGTGTTGTCTGCTCTGAAGCCATTGATATTGAAGGAGCCAGGTACTGATGCAGGACCTGGGAACCTTGGCAATCTTGGGATTGGCTTCTGTACCTGAGGCATGTGCTCAACATGATAGTCGAACTGGGGACCTGCAGCAGACTCAGGAACAGAAGTGGCGGGATCAGTGGCTTCACTGACTTCTGGTGCTTTTGTTGGTGAGGGCTCCACATTAGCTTCAGCCATGACAGCGTCAGTGGCTTCACTGGTGTTGGTGGTGGCAGCCGGATTGTCTTCAGCAGAGACTTGAGGCTTGGACCTTTGCGAAGCCTGCGCAACGCGGGTGACGCCTGTGGAGTTGCTGTTGGCTGGGCCTCAAAGTCTTCTTCCTCTTGTGCGCAATCCGCCCATGAAGCATCCTGTGCAATTGGCGTCAGTGGACGACCAATGCTGATGAGTTCGTTGTTCTCGAGCCGAGGAAGGACTGCACCATCTTCTACATGGTCATGTTGACCAATGTCTTTAGCAGCGATGGGATCAGCTGCTGGAAAGTCTTCAGCTTCATGAGCCTCTGTGAAAGCAGGCTCATGGATTGTCAGTTGGCGTTCAGCGTCAGGACGAACCATGGAAATGGGTTCAACTATCAAAGGCTCTGTGGGAGCAGCACGATCTTTCTTGGTCTTCCTCTTCTTCTTGGAGGGGGCAATAGGAGAGGCTTCAGGATGTTTCCTCTTCCTGGCTTCAGCCTCAGCAGTCCTCGTCTTCTTGAGCTCTGAAGCGGTTGACCGGCTTTTTGGATTCGAGCCAGTCATTCTAGTTGGGAAGACAATGGGATCTGCTTCCTGCCTTGGTGCGTAAGGTTCAGCCGTAGCGGGCTTCTTCATCTTCTTTGCGGCCATCCTGGGGTCGATGCCAGGACGCCCAAGGGCCTTGCGCTTCTCAGCCTCATTGTAGGCTTGCACACATCTGTCAGCCAGAACCTTCATGCGCTCACGCGAACCCTGAGCTTCTGCACATTTCTTGAGAAAGGCTTCCTTGAGCTCGTGCAGCATAATCTTGAAGTTCTTCACTTCTTGCACGCTGAGCTTGGCCATATGCTTCTTGAACTGTGCCTTTTCAAAGTCAATCTTCTGCTTCAGTTCAACAATGCGCTGGGAGATAGCTAGTTCTGAAGCAATGGCGCCATGGAAGGCGACACTGAGGCCAATGGGTAGCTGCAGATCTTCGAAGCTGATGTTTGGCGTGTCAAACCACTCATCAATGAAGTTGTGGATGATTGTCACATCAAAGAGAGGCAGATCATTGAAGATTTCTGCTTCTTCTTTGCTCTTGATGAGTTGCTCAAGAGCGTCATCTGCAAGATCTTCATCACTTGACAGATCAATGGCATCATTGCGCAGAATGGCAGCAACTGTTAGCTCTTGGCCGGTGTGTGGCAGAGGCATCTTGACCTTCTGGGGCTTGGAGATGCGTGATAAATCTTCGGACTGCACGCTGTCTTCAGGAGGTGCAGTTGCCAGTGGCTTCGCCCGTGAGATTTTTGGTGAAGGGGCAGGCTTTGAAGCTTTAGGCTTCTTCAACTTCTTTGGCTTCGGCGCTGCAGGCGCTTCATCTGATTCAGCGTCAGCTGCAGGCTCATTCACTGCAGTCCCTTGAACCAAGATATGGGTGATGAGGCCTTCAAGGTTGTAGAAAGGACCGATGACATTGGGTTCTGCATCTCGTGTGCCATCAGCCCTTGGAGCTGAGGGACCAGGGTTGAAGTCTAGTCCCAATGTCTTCTTGTTTTGCTTCGCTGAGTTCTGGGCAAACTGGAAGTTGCGCTTGAACAGAATGTCGTAACGACACCATAGTAGTGACGATGGGTGTGCATCAACAGGCTGTGGCCCACGGACCATGCAGGGATAGAAGCCTTGTTCAATGGCTTCATCTCTGGACCTGGACTGAAGATTCTTGTATAGAATGTCTCCCCACAGTCTCTTGATGGAATTTTTCTCAGCATATTCCTCGGTTACAAATCGGTATTTGAACCATTGTTCTGCCCAATATCTTCGAATCCATTGGATTCGGGTCTGGCGCTGATTATAATCCTCTTCAGGATCTGTCTTGTACAGTTCTGAGAGGTCATCTGGTAGATCTCTAGATGTTTCTCCACGACGCTTTCTGCCACCTTTCCTTGCTGATTTCTCTGAAGGCATGAACTTTAAACTGAAAGGCTTCAACACATTCAAAGGCTTCAAAGGTTTTCGCTTGCTGGACAAACAGGAACTGGCTTCGGGAGAATTTATGTGATGCTGTAAGAATTCTGCAAATGAATGCAGACTATGAGAACCAAAGGATTCTCCCACGGACATGTACCTGTGACAGCATTAAGGTGCGAGGGAAGGGGAAGAGGTCATATGCATTCTCAGAAGATTTTGAAGATAAATCAGTTTAGAAGACATTGACCTCATCGTGTGAAGACATTCACTCATAGATAAGGAGTTGGTTCTAGATTTGTACGAATCCAGAGATCAGTACAAGTGAGGAATCTAACTACTTTGTGAAGCATAAGTGAATATACTAGGCATGTTATGAGATGCAGTATGAGAGAGATCTAACTTGTGTGAATAGAAACTGCTTGTGGTAGAAAGTGACAAAGCCATAGGATCAACAGTGTCGTAAAAAGGAAGTTTTATTTACCACACTAAGAACTGCTAGACGGAGTGGAAGATGAGGCCGAGCAGTTCGATCTTCCGTGCCCTAACTTGGCGATGGAGGACACCTACGGCGATGGCGGAGAGGAAGATGTCCGCGGTCGGCTCGAAGACGGCGTCGGAGAGGTTGCGGCAGCGAAGCGCTTCGTCGCCGGCATCGTCGAGGGCTAGCGGTGGCGCTAGGGTTCGTGCGAGAGTGGAAGAAGAGATAATGACCACCATGAAGTGTGTATTTATAGGTATAGGGGCGGCACTGCGTTATTACACAGGTGCCCCTGGCGATTCGCATCTGAGGAACACGTGGCCATTATGCGGAATTTTGGGGTTTGTTCCACGTCCCACGCACGCCTGGATTGTCGGGTAGTCGTTCCTACTTCTCCGGGTTTCATGTGGAGGAATGAGCATTGAGAACGGACTTAATGGTTGTCTCTGTATCTTCTGCTGACAAGGACGCAGGGAAGACATTCGACAGTTTCAATAGAATGCATATGATTTGGAGAGATAGAATTTGAGATAGAAAGCATAGAGAGGTTAGGGTCCGATCACATTCACTTAGTTCAAAAGATTCAACAAGAAAACATAGCTATAAGTGAATGCTGTAGAGGACAGAACACTAGTATATATATATCTATATAATCAACATAGTGAAGATAATCATGAAGACATGTTGAGATTGAAGCCAAACCAAATGTGAAGACATAGCAAATGTAACGCCATGAGTGAAACACTTCAAACAGAACATTTGGTGGTGGCGTTACCCACCGTATAGGAAGTATTAGACCCAGACACGGCGCACAATTATCGTGGCGCTCCGAAGTCAAATTCCACATTAATGTATTCACACTTAGAATGTATGTCTTCATTGATTGAAGATATACTTTACTTCGTGTGTTGCACATCTAAGTCATCAATATGCATAAGGGTTAGGATGTGTGCCTGATCAAAGGACATATGAGGATTCCAGGATATTTAGCTCACACCGTAACTTGCAAAATCTCTTCTCATCCAAGGGCTTGGTGAAGATATCTACCAATTTCTCTTCAGTGTTGACATGTATCATATCAATATCTTCCTTCACAACATGATCTCTGAGAAAGTGATGACGAATTTCAATGTGCTTTGTCTTCGAGTGCTGAACTGGGTTGTTGGCAATCTTGATGGCGCTTTCGTTGTCGCAGTAGAGTGGCACTTGCTTCAGATGAATGCCATAGTCTTTGAGCGTTTGCTTCATCCACAGAAGCTAAGCGCAGCAAGATCCAGCAGCAATGTATTCAGATTCAGCAGTGGAGAGAGATACACAGTTCTGCTTCTTTGAAGACCAACATACAAGTGATCGTCCCAGAAAGTGACATGTGCCTGATGTAGACTTGCGATCAACTTTGTCACCAGCATAATCAGCATCCGAGAATCCAACCAGATCAAACTCTGAGCCCTTTGGATACCATAATCCTAGTGTTGGGGTGTGAGACAAATATCGAAGAATTCGCTTCACAGCTAAGTGATGCGACTCCTTTGGTGCCGCTTGAAATCGAGCACACATGCAAACACTAAGCATAATATCTGGCCTAGATGCACATAGATAAAGTAAAGAACCAATCATGGAGCGGTATACCTTTTGATCGAACTCTTTACCATTGTCGTCAGGACCCAGATGATGCTTGGCTGGCATTGGCGTCGTGAAGCCTTTGCAGTCTTGCATACCGAACTTCTTCAGGCAATCTTTGAGATACTTCTCTTGAGATATGAAGATGCCGTTGCGTTGCTGTCATATTTGAAGACCGAGAAAGAACTTCAGCTCTCCCATCATAGACATTTGATATTGCTCTTGCATCATATATCCAAACTCTTCACTGTACTTCTGATTGGTGCAGCCGAAGATAATGTCATCCACATATATTTGGCACACAAACAGTTCACCATCATATGTCTTCGTGAAGAGAGTGGGGTTGAGAGAACCAGGTATGAAGCCTTTGCTCTTCAGGAAGTATTTGAGTGTGTCATACCAGGCTCGAGGGGCTTGTTTGAGACCATGCAGTGCCTTGTTGAGCTTGTATACCATGTCAGGATGTTTTGGATCTTCAAAGCCAGGAGGTTGTGCAACATACACTTCTTCTTCAATCTTGCCATTGAGGAAGGCACTCTTCACATCCATTTGATAAAGAAGTATGTTGTGATGATTTGCATAGGCCAGCAGTATGCGTATGGCTTCAAGTCTAGCCACATGAGCAAATGTTTCATCGAAGTCAATGCCTTCCACTTGAGTATATCCTTGAGCAACGAGACGAGCTTTGTTTCTGACAACTTGACCATGCTCATCTTGCTTGTTGCGGTATATCCATTTGGTGCCTATTATGTTGTGCTGTCACATCCCTAGTTCTGGTATGACCTAGGCTAGCTAGTCATGTGTGCATCACGTTTAAATTTCATTTAAATTTGAAATGGGGATTTGTAAAACCCTCAGAAATCATTTCTGGAAATGACCCAGATAAAAATTGCTCCAAGAGGATCCAAGAAAATGTTCATGTCTCTCTCTAAAAATATTGGGCAGAGGTAAAATTTCAAACCAATATTTTTAGGAGCTCATAAATATTTATTTTGGCCATTTGGAATTAATCCAGTAATTATTTGCGTTGGATAAATATTTATATATATATAAAATATTGTCCAATAATTCTGAATTTTGGTGAGGGGCTTTGGAATAATCCCTTAGGCCCTGCAAAAATTTTCAGAATTCAATAAAATGATTTGGTATTTTTATCAAATCAAAACAAATGTCAGAAAAATAGAAAAGAAAACAAAGTAAGGGAAATACTTACCTGCACCCCCTGTGCAGCCTGGCCTGGCCAGCGGCCAGCAGGCCAGCCCAGCCCAACTGCCAGGAGCTTCTTCAAGCTCCTGCCAGTAGGAGCTGCTGCGTGGCCGCGCCAGCCGGCCATGGCAACGTCTCCCCGCCACCTCCTGCTTCCCCTCCTCGTCGCTCTGGCCTCCCTGGACGACGCCACGTGCCGCCCCGTTCCCCTCTCACTCTCGCGTGCCCATTCCTCTCCTCTCCCTCGCTCTCTCTCACCGCGCCCGAGCGCTGCCGTCACCGCCGTTCGCCATAGCCGCAGCCACCGCCTCCCCCTCGCCTCTCCGACAAGCCCGAGAGCTTCGCCGCATCTCCCTCTTCCTCTTCGTCAAGCCACAAGACGCGGGACGCCCTGTGGAGCCGCCGTCGCCATCGTCTTCCTCCTCCGACGCCGCTGACTGCCGACTCCGATTCTCCGTCTTCAGCGCCTCCCCGAGCCCACTGGCCTGCTCAGCAACTCCGCCGTGAGCTCCCACCTCGAATCCCCCTCTCCCCCTTGTCTTTTCCATGCTGCAGCCATGATTCCGGTCGAGGCCGAACTCCGGCCGCCGCAAAAGCTGCCGCCGCCGTCGATTTAGTCCACTCCGGCGCGAGCCGTTGCCTCCTTTAGATGCGCGAGACCTTCAGCTACCCGTAGACGCAAACCACACGCAAAACCGAGCGCCGTAGCAGTTTTCCGGCGAGTTTCCGCTGCGGTTGAGGTCGTCGCCGGCCGAACTCCGATGGGCTGACATGGACGTTTAGTTAGGCGCTAATCACCACTAACCCCTCTCTAACAGACACTGACAGGCAGGCCCCGCAACAGGTCAAATCCCAGTCAACACGGGATTAACTCCCAGTTAACAATGAGCCAATGACATGTGGGACCCGGTCGTCAGGTTTGACTCGGACAGCTCCTTTGACCTGCTGACGCAATGCTGCCGTCATGCTGACGCAATATATCATTTTCTGGTATTAAAATAAATCAGGAAATTCCAGAAAATGATATAAACTTTAAAAATTCATAGAAATTCAACCGTAGCTCAGATTGAAATAATTTATATATGAAAAATTATCAGAAAAATTCAATATATCCATCTGTACCATTTTCATGCATGAAAAACCAATCTATACATGCTGTATAAGGGAAACACTAAAATGGCATATCTAAGAGCTTATGTTAAAGGTGCATTTGAATCTTTAGTTCAAATGGACTTTAACCAAATGAATGCTAGTTGCATTAGCTCAAACAACATCACATACTCATGCCATGTTCATGCATCATAATGTTGCATATGCTTGTGTTTGATTTCCGACACCGTTCTTTCTCGATAGGTCCTGCTCCGGAAAGTGTTCGAGAGTACCTATCAGTGGAGCAGTGCCCCCCTGTTGATCTACCAGGCAAGAAAACCCCCTTTTTCATTCCGACATGATCCCACTCTCTCGCTCCTGCTCTCTTTTATTGCATTAGGACAACAGCGAATCAACTGCTACTTTATGTTGTGGTAGTTGAACCCATTCCTTTGCATGACCTGTCATTGCCACAGTAAATAGTTGAAACCCACTAGCATGTGTAGGATCTGATTGAGCCATGTTGTGTTCTTGCCATGCCATGTCTGCTATTGCTTAGAGTTGTGTCAGGTCTGATTCATCGGGAATGAATTGGAGTGGTACGATATGTTCTGGTGCTGAGAGTTAAGCGTGTGAACACGATTTGGTAAAGGTAGCGGTGAGAGGACATGGAGGAGTACATGGTGGGTTGTCTCACTGGAACCGTCCTTAAGCACTGAGTTCTGTGTATGTTGTCCAATGACTAGCTACTACCACACATTGGGCTCCGGGCACTCCAAGCTCTCTCGACTTATTAACCAACTTGATCTTTGTCCAGGAGTTGCAATTAGTTTCTGGTGTTTGTAGGTAGTGTTAGTAGTCTACCAAGTGGCACCCGGCCAGGTGGGCTTGGGACAGACTAGGCACAAGTGGCACGGTGTACCAAGCGTAGATCCATCCGGCGAGGTGGGCTTGGGAACCCCGCACACATCGTTTGGGGCCGTGAGCGACATCCCGGCCGGATCTCCTTGCGGATGGAACCCGAATAGGCGATAAACCTGGACTAGAGTCTTGTGTGGTTAGTCAGGTCGTGGCCGACACCCTTGCCAGGCTTCCGCTTGAAGGTTGCCGAGATACATGACGTGTACATGGTGATAAGTGGTGAGAGCGTGTGTGAAGAAGTACACCCCTGCAGGGTTATCATGATCTATTCGAATAGCCGTGTCCTCGGTTACGGACTTCTTGGATGCTTACGTGGTACATAGACAACTTGAAGTGGATACTCTAAAATGCTCAAGACAAGTGTGAGCGCTATGGATGGCCTTCTCGTAGGAAGACAAAAATGAATCCATAGCAGTGTATTGACGTGGTGATTAGTGGACTCGTGTGCGCCACCTCAAAAGAGTTACCAGCAGTCGTAGTACAGGATAGCCACTGAGTCAAAGCTGGCTTGCTGCAACTAAACTCCACATTACCTTCTTGATACAAGTGCATGTATGATAGGATCTGATGTAAGTCTTGCTGAGTACCTTTGTACTCATGTTGCTTTATTTATGTTTTTGCAGCGGAGACTTCGGTCTTACTAGTTTACGTGGACTTCGACAAGTAGCTTGTACCTCAGCTACGATCTTGATCGGATGTTGTAGATAGTCAGGCTCTTCAGCCTTTTTCATTTGTAGTTGTCTGTACTCAGACATGTAATGCTTCCGCTTGTTGCTTGTATGCTCTGAATGATGGGTCATGTGACCCCTGTTTGTATTTAATGCTATGTGGTTCTTCTGAGCCTTTATCTATATGAGTTTGCATTATGTTGTGATGCCATGTTGTACCTCACATACTTGCATGTTATGCGTACGTGTGACGTGTATTGCTATGTGTGGGATCCGACAATCTAGTTGTTTGTCCTTGGCAGCCTCTCTTATGGGGAAATGTAGTCTAGTGCTTCCTTGAGCCATAGTAGTCCGCTACAGCCCGGTTCACCGGAGTCCTGCTAGCCCAGCACTACTGCTTAGAACACTTGACTGGCCGACATGTGTTTCACTTCGTTCCTGTGTCTGTCCCTTCGGGGAACTGTCACGCGGTGACTTCCGGAGTCCTGCCTAGCCTGCTACAGCCCGGGTTCCCCGGAGTCCTGTTAGCCCAGTGCTACAGCCCGGAGTCCTGTTAGCCCAGTGCTACAGCCTGGATTCATATGTTGTTGACCGACATGCTCGATGTGATTCATGTATGCCTGTCCCCATAGGTTAGCACCGCTTTGGGTTCACGACTAGCCATTTTGGCCCGGGTTCTCTGTCATATGGATGCTAGCGATACTATCATATACGTGAGCCAAAAGGCGCAAACGGTCCCGGGCCATGGTAAGGCGACACCCGTGGGAATACCGTGCGCGAGGCCGCAAAGTGATATGAGGTGTTACAGGCTAGATCGGTGTGACTTAGAATCGGGGTCCTGACAGCTTTGGTATCAGAGCCTGACTGCTTGTAGGATTTCCAAGCCAACCTGGTCGAAGTTGAGTCTAGAAATTCTTTAGTTATGTAAGGGAATTGATTGTGGAAGGGAACTTAAGGCTCTTTTTACTCCTTATATCTCATGCCCTTCTGATCTGAGTCATCCTATCTTTCCTACGGGGTTAAGGAACTAGGCTTTCTTTTCTGTCTATCAGGATCACGTGTTACTACTCCATAGTCTCTTAGGATTGGTTGATCAGAGTCATATCCCAGTTCGAGTACCTCTGGTGTAGCCTGTTTAGTAATATCTCAGAACCTTGAGTGATGATGTTGAGTATGGTGCTACCCCATCTTTTGCAGAATGTCTCATTCTGAGCATTTTACTGCCGTTATGCTGCCGGAATTATCCTAGGAGTTTGAGAGATACTACATTTCCTTGTGCTACATGTTGCATCCTATAGTTGTTGTTGACCTCGTCCTTGGTTCCGCTTCTCAGGATGTCGTCAATTAACCGAAGTTCTGTTGCTCGTTGCCTGAACCACGGAGGTGGTAGGGATGAGGAGGATCCTCCCGACCAACCTTCATTGGCAGAGTTCATGATAGAGATGGAGAGGAACAAGCGTGAGTCTAACCGCTTGTTGGCACGTGTCGAGGAGAACACCGCACATCGGTGCAAAGAGTCAGCGACCATCCAGGATTTCATTGATCTGAAACCACCCACCTTCCATCCTTCCATTGAGCCACTCGATGCAGATGACTGGCTCCATAGTATCACACACAAGCTGTGTTCTGCGAACGTAGCTGAAAGTGACAAGGTCACTTATGCTGCATATCACCTGGAAGGTCCTGCTAGTCTCTGGTGGCAGAACTATGAGGCTATGCTTCCAGCTGGTCAAATTCCTACCTGGAGAGATTTCACTGAGGCTTTTCGCGAGCATCACATTCCTGAAGCCCTCATCGATCGCAAGAGAGAAGAGTTCTGTAGTTTCACCCAGGGTAAGATGGCTGTTGATGCTTACAGTAGAGAGTTTGAGAACCTCGCCCGCTATGCTACAGAAGAAGTGTCCACAGATGCCAAGAAGCAGGCTAGGTTCCGGAAGGGTCTCAACCCCAAGTTGCGTTGTGATCTCCACTTGCATCGTTGCAATACATTCCACGCTCTTGTGAACAAGGCCATTAATGCAGAGACAGCTCAACTCACCTACGAGGAATCTCGTAAGCACACCCGTGATTTGGTTTCTTCCTCCGGTTCTAGTTCTCAGAAGCGCCGGATTTGGGTTCTGAACTCCGCTCTTCCACCCGGTTATACACCGAGGCCTTCTTGTGTGGCACCTCACCCAGTTCAACCATATGCTACACCCATGCCTATTGGTAGACCACTTGTCAATGTGGGTCCTTGTCCTACCTCCAAGATTTGTTACAAGTGCGGAGAGCCAGGCCACATTGCCCGTATTTGCACTCAGACCCATGTTGCTCCACCCCAGCCCGACAAGTCTGTTGGCCGTGGTAGTAAGCCTTCACACCAGATGATCAGTGCCAAGTCAGCTCCCACTGAACTTGGACGTGTGCATCACGTCTCAGCTAAAGACTCTCATGATGATCCAGATGTCGTTCTTGGTACACTCCTTGTCAACTGTCACCCAGCTTCGGTTCTATTTGATACCGGGGCATCTCACTCCTTCATTTTCGAAAGTTATGCCCATTTGCACGACATGTCATTTTGTGATATGCCCTCCCCACTACTCATTCAAACTCCTGGATCCAAGTGGCAAACTTCTAGGATAAGTTATGGCAATGAAATACATGTTGACAGACTTGTATTTCTAGCTTCCTTGATATCCCTCAAGTCTTCAGATATTAACATCATTTTGGGTATGGACTGGATGAAAGCTCATTATGCCAAGATTGACAGTTACACCAGGTCTGTTCAGCTCACACACCCCTCTGGCAAGGTAGTCACTGTCTCCACCAAAATTGTAAGGCGTCAACTATATTCCCTAAATGCCAGCCCTCTTCCTAACCTTGAAGATATTCCGGTAGTCCGTGACTTTCCGGATGTCTTTCCATAAGAACTGCCAGGTATTCCACCTGACAGAGATGTAGAGTTTGTTATAGATCTTATCCCCGGAACCGCCCCAATTTCTAGGAGACCTTACAAGATGGCACCCTTAGAACTAGCCGAGCTTAAGAAACAACTCGATGAATCCTTGCAAAAGGGTTTCATCCGTCCTAGTTCTTCTCCCTGGGCTTGCCCCGTCCTCTTTGTCAAGAAGAAGGATGGTACGGACCGAATGGTTGTAGATTATCGTCCCGTTAATTTGGTCACGATAAAGAACAAGTATCCGCTCCCCAGGATCAACGATCTGTATGATCAGCTCGCTCGATCCTCAGTCTTCTCCAAGATGGATTTGAGGTTAGGCTACCACCAAATCAAGATCAGAAACGGGGACATTCCTAAAACGGCTTTTGTCATTGTTATGGCCAGTACGAGTACACCGTCATGTCCTTTGGTCTAACCAATGCTCCGGCTACTTTCTCTCGCTTGATGAACTCGATCTTCATGGAGTACTTAGATAAGTTCGTCGTGGTTTACCTCGATGATATCCTTATTTACTCGAAGAACGAGGAAGAGCATGCCGAACATCTTAGACTTGTGTTAGAAAAACTCAGAGAGCACCGCCTTTATGCCAAGTTCTCCAAGTGCGAATTTTGGTTGCCAGAAGTGACCTATCTTGGCCACGTAATCTCTGGTAAGGGCATTGCTGTCAATCCCGAAAGAGTTCAGGCCGTTCTTGATTGAACTCCGCCTGAAACAGTTAAGCAAGTTAGGAGTTTCCTTGGTCTAGCCAGTTATTGTCGCCGATTCGTTGAGAACTTCTCCAAAGTGGCCAAACCTCTCATGGAACTTCTCAAGAAAGATAAAAAGTTTGAGTGGTCCCCACAGTGTGAGCACAGTTTTCAGGAACTGAAAAGACGCCTGACTTCTGCTCCCATACTTGTGCCATCGGACTTCACTAAGGACTTTGTTATCTATTGTGATGCCTCACGACAGGGACTAGGTTGCATTCTTATGCAAGATCGCCATGTGATTGCCTATGCATCTCGACAGTTGCATCCACATGAGGAGAATTATCCTACACATGATATAGAGCTTGCAGCCGTAGTCTATGCACTTAAGACATGGCGACATTACCTTCTCGGTAAACGTTGCGAGATTTACACCGATCACCAGAGTCTCAAGTATATCTTCACCCAACCAGATTTGAACCTTAGGCAAAGACGTTGGTTGGAGTTGATCTCAGATTATGACTTAGGGATTACCTACACCCCTGTTGGAAATATGCCCTAGAGGCAATAATAAATTAGTTATTATAATATTTCCTTGTTCATGATAATCATTTATTATCCATGCTAGAATTCTATTGATAGGAAACTCAGATACATGTGTGGATACATAGACAACACCATGTCCCTAGTAAGCCTCTAGTTGACTAGCTCGTTGATCAATAGATGGTTACGGTTTCCTGACCATGGACATTGGATGTCGTTGATAACGGGATCACATCATTAGAAGAATGATGTGATGGACAAGACCCAATCCTAAGCATAGCACAAGATCTTGTAGTTCGTATGCTAAAGCTTTTCTAATGTCAAGTATCATTTCCTTAGACCATGAGATTGTGCAACTCCCGGATACCGTAGGAGTGCTTTGGGTGTGCCAAACGTCACAACGTAACTGGGTGGCTATAAAGGTACACTAAAGGTATCTCCAAAAGTGTCTGTTGGGTTGGCACGAATCGAGACTGGGATTTGTCACTCCGTGTAAACAGAGAGGTATCTCTGGGCCCACTCGGTAGGACATCATCATAATGTGCACAATGTGATCAAGGAGTTGATCACGGGATGATGTGTTATGAAACGAGTAAAGAGACTTGCCGGTAACGAGATTGAACAAGGTATCGGGATACCGATGATCGAATCTCGGGCAAGTATCGTACCGCTAGACAAAGGGAATTATATACGGGATTGATTAAGTCCTTGACATCGTGGTTCATCCGATGAGATCATCGTGGAACATGTGGGAGCCAACATGGGTATCCAGATCCCGCTGATGGTTATTGACCGGAGAGTCATCTCGGTCATGTCTGCATGTCTCCCGAACCCGTAGGGTCTACACACTTAAGGTTCGGTGACGCTAGGGTTATAGAGATATTAGTATGTGGTAACCCAAAAGTTGTTCGGAGTCCCGGATGAGATCCCGGACGTCACGAGGAGTTCCGGAATGGTCCGGAGGTAAAGATTTATATATGGGAAGTCTTGTTTTGGTCGCCGGAAAAGTTTCGCGCATTATCGGTATTGTACCGGGAGTGCCGAAAGGGGTCCGGGGGTCCACCTGCCCCGGGGGGCCACATGGGCTGTAGGGGTGTGCGCCTTGGCCTATATGGGCCAAGGGCACCAGCCCCAAGAGGCCCATGCGCCAAGAGATAAGGGAAAGGAAGAGTCCTAAAGGGGGAAGGCACCTCCTAGGTGCCTTGGGGAGGATGGACTCCTCCCTGGCCGCACCCTTCCTTGGAGGAAGGGCCAAGGCTGCCCCCCCCTCTCCCTTGGCCCTATATATAGTGGGGGGAAGGGAGGGCAGCCACACCTAAGCCCTGGCGCCTCCCTCTCCCTCCCATGACACATCTCCCTCCTCCCGCAGCGCTTGGCGAAGCCCTGTTGGAATCCCGCTACTTCCACCACCACGCTGTCGTGCTGCTGGATCTCCATCAACCTCTCCTCCCCCCCTTGCTGGATCAAGAAGGAGGAGACGTCACTGCTCCGTATGTGTGTTGAATGCGGAGGTGCCATCCGTTCGGCGCTAGGATCATCGGTGATTTGGATCACGATGAGTACGACTCCATCAACCCCGTTCTCTTGAACGCTTCCGCGCGCGATCTACAAGGGTATGTAGATCCACTCCTCCCTCGTTGCTAGATGACTCCATAGATTGATCTTGGTGATACGTAGAAAATTTTGAATTTATGCTACGTTACCCAACAACCCCAGGTAAGGGGAATGTCATGGCTGATGCGCTAAGTCGTAAGTCCTATTGCAACAATCTCATGTTGCAGCAGGGCCAACCACTTCTCCATGAGGAATTATGTAAGCTTAACCTCCACCTTGCTCCTCATGGATTCCTTTCTACCTTGGTGGCGAAACCTACTCTTGTGGATCAAATCATCTCTGCTCAGCAGCAGGATACGGGAATTTCCCGGATCAAGAGAAACATTAACAAGGGAGTTGGTGGTAGTTTCTCTATAGATGATCGTGGTGTTGTTTTCTTTGAGAGTCGCTTGGTGGTTCCCAAGAATCAACATCTTCGACAATTAATCCATAAGGAGGCGCATGAATCTCCTCTCACGATTCATCCCGGTAGTACTAAGATGTATCAGGACCTACGCTAGAGGTTCTGGTGGACTAGGATGAAGAGAGAAATTGCTCAATTTATTGCTAACTATGACGTTTGTCGTAGCGTGAAGGCAGAGCATCAGAGACCTGCTGACACTCTTCAACCTTTAGCTATTCCTGAGTGGAAATGGGATAAAGTTGGTATGGACTTCATCACCGGCTTTCCCAGGACCAAGAGAGGGAATAATGCTATCTTCGTAGTCATTGATCGTCTTTCCAAAGTGGCTCACTTCCTACCCGTTCAAGAGAGTATCACTGCTAGTCAGCTCGCTGACTTATATATTTCACGAATAGTATCACTTCATGGTGTTCCACTAGAGATCAATTCAGACCGTGGTAGTCTTTTCACTTCTCATTTCTGGGAGAGTTTCCAAACTGCCATGGGCACCTATCTTTCTTTCAGTACCGCTTTCCACCCTCAATCAAGTGGTCAGGTGGAAAGGGTCAACCAGATTCTTGAAGACATGCTTAGAGCTTGTGTTATCTCATTCGGTATGGATTGGGAGAAGTGTCTTCCCTTCGCCGAGTTTGCTTATAACAACAGCTACCAAACCAGCCTCAAGAAAGCTCCTTTTGAGATTCTGTATGGACGAAGATGTCGAACACCTTTGAACTGGTCCGAAACCGGTGAAAGACAATTCTTTGGACCGGATATGATCGAGGAGGCAGAAGAGCAAGTTCGCGTCATTCGTGAGAATTTGAAAACAGCCCAATCTCGTCAAAAGAGCCAGTACGACCGTCGCCATAAGGAAGTGGCTTATGAAGTTGGCGACAAGGTTTATCTTCGGGTTACTCCCTTGAAGGGTACCCATCGTTTCGGTATCAAAGGCAAGTTGGCTCCTCGTTACATTGGTCCTTTTCGCATTCTCGCTAAACGAGGAGAGGTTGCCTACCAGTTGGAAGTACCCCCACATCTTTCTCGAGTACATGATGTCTTCCACGTCTCTCAACTCAGGCGTTGCTTCTCGGATCCCATCCGCGGAGTGGACCACGAAACGCTTGATCTCCAAGATAACCTCACTTATCGAGAGTACCCTGTTTGCATCCTTGATCAAGCAGAGCGTGTCACCCGACGTCATAACATCAAGTTTCTCAAGGTTCAGTGGTCTCATCATTCCGAGAGAGAAGCTACTTGGCAGCGTGAAGATCGTCTTCGACTTGAGTACCCCGCTTCCTTCCCGCCGACTCCTGAATCTCGGGATGAGATTCTTCCGAGTGGGGGCGAGTTGTCACATCCCTAGTTCTGGTATGACCTAGGCTAGCTAGTCATGTGTGCATCACGTTTAAATTTCATTTAAATTTGAAATGGGGATTTGTAAAACCCTCAGAAATTATTTCTGGAAATGACCGAGATAAAAATTGCTCCAAAAGGATCCAAGAAAATGTTCATGACTCTCTCTAAAAATATTGGGCAGAGGTAAAATTTCAAACCAATATTTTTAGGAGCTCATAAATATTTATTTTGGCCATTTGGAATTAATCCAGTAATTATTTGCGTTGGATAAATATTTATATATATATATAATATTGTCCAATAATTCTGAATTTTGGTGAGGGGCTTTGGAATAATCCCTTAGGCCCTGCAAAAATTGTCAGAATTAAATAAAATGATTTGGTATTTTTATCAAATCAAAACAAATGTCAGAAAAATAGAAAAGAAAACAAAGTAAGGGAAATACTTACCTGCAGCCCCTGTGCAGCCTGGCCTGGCCAGCGGCCAGCAGGCCGGCCCAGCTCAACTGCCAGGAGCTTCTTCAAGCTCCTGCCAGTAGGAGCTGCTGCGTGGCCGCGCCAGTCGGCCATGGCCACGTCTCCCCGCCACCTCCTGCTTCCCCTCCTCTTCGCTCTGGCCTCCCTGGACGACGCCATGCGCCGCCCCGTTCCCCTCTCACTCTCCCGTGCCCATTCCTCTCCTCTCCCTCGCTCTCTCTCACCGCGCCCTAGCGCTGCCGTCACCGCCGTTCACCATAGCCGCAGCCACCACCTCCCCCTCGCCTCTCCGACAAGCCCGAGAGCTTCGCCGCATCTCCCTCTTCCTCTCCGTCAAGCCAGAAGACACGGGACGCCTTGTGGAGCCGCCGTCGCCATCGTCTTCCTCCTCGGACGCCGCCGACTGCCGACTCCGATTCGCCGTCTTCAGCGCCTCCCCGAGCCCACTGGCCTGCTCAGCAACTCCGCCGTGAGCTCCCACCTCGAATCCCCCTCTCCCCCTTGTCTTTTGCACGCTGCAGCCGCGATTCCGGTCGAGGCCGAACTCCGGCCGCCGCAAAAGCTGCCGCCGCCGTCGATTTAGTCCACTCCGGCGCGAGCCGTTGCCTCCTTTAGATGCGCGAGACCTTCAGCTACCCGTAGACGCAAACCACACGCAAAACCGAGCGCCGTAGCAGTTTTCCGGCGAGTTTCCGCCGCGGTTGAGGTCGTCGCCGGCCGAACTCCGATGGGCTGACATGGACGTTTAGTTAGGCGCTAATCACCACTAACCCCTCTCTAACAGACACTGACAGGCGGGCCCCGCAACAGGTCAAATCCCAGTCAACACGGGATTAACTCCCAGTTAACAATGAGCCAATGACATGTGGGACCCGGTCGTCAGGGTTTGACTCGGACAGCTCCTTTGACCTGCTGACGCAATGCTGCGTCATGCTGACGCAATATATCATTTTCTGGTATTAAAATAAATCAGGAAATTCAGAAAATGATATAAACTTCAAAAATTCATAGAAATTCAACCGTAGCTCAGATTGAAATAATTTATATATGAAAAATTATCAGAAAAATTCAATCTATCCATCTGTACCATTTTCATGCATGAAAAACCAATCTATACATGCTGTATAAGGGAAACACTAAAATGGCATATCTAAGAGCTTATGTTAAAGGTGCATTTGAATCTTTAGTTCAAATGGACTTTAACCAAATGAATGCTAGTTGCATTAGCTCAAACAACATCACATACTCATGCCATGTTCATGCATCATAATGTTGCATATGCTTGTGTTTGATTTCCGACACCGTTCCTTCTCGATAGGTCCTGCTCCGGAAAGTGTTCGAGAGTACCTATCAGTGGAGCAGTGCCCCCCTGTTGATCTACCAGGCAAGAAAACCCCCTTTTTCATTCCGACATGATCCCACTCTCTCGCTCCTGCTCTCTTTTATTGCATTAGGACAACAGCGAATCAACTGCTACTTTATGTTGTGGTAGTTGAACCCATTCCTTTGCATGACCTGTCATTGCCACAGTAAATAGTTGAAACCCACTAGCATGTGTAGGATCTGATTGAGCCATGTTGTGTTCTTGCCATGCCATGTCTGCTATTGCTTAGAGTTGTGTCAGGTCTGATTCATCGGGAATGAATTGGAGTGGTACGATATGTTCTGGTGCTGAGAGTTAAGCGTGTGAACACGATTTGGTAAAGGTAGCGGTGAGAGGACATGGAGGAGTACATGGTGGGTTGTCTCACTGGAACCGTCCTTAAGCACTGAGTTCTGTGTATGTTGTCCAATGACTAGCTACTACCACACATTGGGCTCCGGGCACTCCAAGCTCTCTCGACTTATTAACCAACTTGATCTTTGTCCAGGAGTTGCAATTAGTTTCTGGTGTTTGTAGGTAGTGTTAGTAGTCTACCAAGTGGCACCCGGCCAGGTGGGCTTGGGACAGACTAGGCACAAGTGGCACGGTGTACCAAGCGTAGATCCATCCGGCGAGGTGGGCTTGGGAACCCCGCACACATCGTTTGGGGCCGTGAGCGACATCCCGGCCGGATCTCCTTGCGGATGGAACCCGAATAGGCGATAAACCTGGACTAGAGTCTTGTGTGGTTAGTCAGGTCGTGGCCGACACCCTTGCCAGGCTTCCGCTTGAAGGTTGCCGAGATACATGACGTGTACATGGTGATAAGTGGTGAGAGCGTGTGTGAAGAAGTACACCCCTGCAGGGTTATCATGATCTATTCGAATAGCCGTGTCCTCGGTTACGGACTTCTTGGATGCTTACGTGGTACATAGACAACTTGAAGTGGATACTCTAAAATGCTCAAGACAAGTGTGAGCGCTATGGATGGCCTTCTCGTAGGAAGACAAGAATGAATCCATAGCAGTGTATTGACGTGGTGATTAGTGGACTCGTGTGCGCCACCTCAAAAGAGTTACCAGCAGTCGTAGTACAGGATAGCCACTGAGTCAAAGCTGGCTTGCTGCAACTAAACTCCACATTACCTTCTTGATACAAGTGCATGTATGATAGGATCTGATGTAAGTCTTGCTGAGTACCTTTGTACTCATGTTGCTTTATTTATGTTTTTGCAGCGGAGACTTCGGTCTTACTAGTTTACGTGGACTTCGACAAGTAGCTTGTACCTCAGCTACGATCTTGATCGGATGTTGTAGATAGTCAGGCTCTTCAGCCTTTTTCATTTGTAGTTGTCTGTACTCAGACATGTAATGCTTCCGCTTGTTGCTTGTATGCTCTGAATGATGGGTCATGTGACCCCTGTTTGTATTTAATGCTATGTGGTTCTTCTGAGCCTTTATCTATATGAGTTTGCGTTATGTTGTGATGCCATGTTGTACCTTACATACTTGCATGTTATGCATACGTGTGACGTGTATTGCTATGTGTGGGATCCGACAATCTAGTTGTTTGTCCTTGGCAGCCTCTCTTATGGGGAAATGTAGTCTAGTGCTTCCTTGAGCCATAGTAGTCCGCTACAGCCCGGTTCACGGGAGTCCTGCTAGCCCAGCACTACTGCTCAGAACACTTGACTGGCCGGCATGTGTTTCACTTTGTTCCTGTGTCTGTCCCTTCGGGGAAATGTCACACGGTGACTTCTGGTGTCCTGCCTAGCCTGCTACAGCCCGGGTTCCCCGGAGTCCTGTTAACCCAGTGCTACAGCCCGGATTCATATGTTGTTGACCGACATGCTCGATGTGATTCATGTATGCCTGTCCCCATAGGTTAGCACCGCTTTGGGTTCACAACTAGCCATGTCGGCCCGGGTTCTCTATCATATGGATGCTAGCAATACTATCATATACGTGAGCCAAAAGGCGCAAACGGTCCCGGGCCATGGTAAGGCGACACCCGTGGGAATACCGTGCGTGAGGCCGCAAAGTGATATGAGGTGTTACAGGCTAGATCAGTGTGACTTAGAATCGGGGTCCCGACATGTGCTTCCGAGGATCGGGACGCTTGACCAGTTCCCATACATTATTCAACTCAAACTGTTGAAGCTCATCTTGCATAGCTTGAATCCATTCAGGTTCCATGAAGGCTTCTTCAACTTTCTTGGGTTCTGTTATTGAGACGAATGTGAAGTGCCCACAGAAATTTGCCAGCTGAGTCGCCCTTGAACGAGTGAGTGGACCAGGTGCATTGATGCTACCAATTATTCTTTCAATCTGCACTTCATTGGCAACGCGAGGATGTACAGGGCGAAGATTTTGCTCTTGCCGATCATTGTCGTTGTTAGAAGGAATGTCTTCACGCTGAGCATTGTCTTCATGTTGATCAGGTGCTGAGATGATAAGTTCTTCTTTAGGATGAGCTTCAGAAGGTATAATTTCTCCAGTTCCCATTAGCTTGATTGATTCACTGGATGGAACTTCATCTAGCACATTTGGCAGTTGCTCTCTTTGTGAACCGTTGGTCTCATCGAACCGCACATCCACTGTTTCAACCACTTTGCAATGAAAGAGATTGAAGACTCTGTAGGAGTGCGAATCCTTTCCATATCCAAGCATAAAACCCTCATGTTCTTTTGGTGCAAACTTTGAGGTGTGATGTGGGTCCTTGATACAACACCTGGCGCCAAATACTCTGAAGTAACTGACATTTGGCTTCTTGCCAGTAAGGAGCTCATAAGATGTCTTGTTCAGAAGCTTGTGAAGATAAACACGATTGATTGTATGGCATGCAGTATCAATGGGTTCAGGCCAGAATTTTCTTGGAGTCTTGTATTCATCTAGCATCATTCTGGCCATCTCAATGAGTGTTCTATTCTTGCGTTCGACGACCCCATTCTGCTGTGGCATGTACGGGGCTGAGAATTCATGTGTGATGCCCAAGGTATCAAGATATGTATCAAGGCCAGTGTTCTTGAATTCAGTGCCATTGTCACTTCTGATATGCTTTATCTTGGCGCCATAGTTGCTCATTGCTCGATTGGCGAAGCGTCTAAAGACATCCTGCACTTCAGTCTTGTAAAGGATTATGTGCACCCAAGTATATCTAGAATAATCATCAACAATGACAAATCCATAGAGACAAGCAGTAGTAGTAAGAGTTGAGTAATGAGTGGGACCGAAAAGATCCATGTGAAGCAGTTCGAAGGGTTGAGTAGTGGTCATGATTGTCTTCGAGGGATGTTTGGCCCTCGTCATCTTTCCTGCCTCACAGGCACCGCATAAGTGATCTTTCTTGAACTTGACGCCCTCGATGCCTATGACATGCTTCTTCTTTGCCAGGGTGTGGAGGTTCCTCATGCCAGCATGCCCAAGCCTCCGATGCCAGAGCCAGCATTCTGAAGTTTTTGCTAGAAGACATACGGCAAGCTGTGGTCCTGTTGAGAAATCTACCACGTACAAATCATCTTTTTGATACCCTTCAAATACTAGAGACTTTTCAGATTCCATTAGAACAAGGCAATGATATTTTCCAAATATTACGATCATGTTTAAATCACAAAGCATTGAGACAGACATTAAGTTGAAGCCAAGGGATTCAACAAGCATGACTTTATCCATGTGTTGATCCCTTGAGATTGCAACTCTACCTAGACCCAATACCTTACTTTTACCAGTGTCAGCAAATGTGATGTGGCTCTTGTCGGATGGACGTAAGGTTGAGTCCATAAGAAGGCTTCTTTTGCCAGTCATGTGATTTGTACACCCACTGTCAATAATCCATTCTGAGGACGCTGGTGTCGTACCCTATAGTGCAGTTAGGGGGATAGGCTTCACGAAGAGCATTGTGAAGCAAAAACATTTGACGAACCAGTGGGTTATGAAAGCTTAGATCCAGATTAGGACTAATAGGGAGAGTAGCAAGCGATTCAGGAACGAAGTACATAGTAAGACCATTCGGGCATTTGATCTTGCGCCCTACAAGATGTTTAAGGTCCCCAGCAATAGCGTCAGATGATTTTGGTTTTCTGCTGGAGACCTTTCCCTGCAAAAGAGAGTTAAGCTTTCTTAGCCACCCACATCTTCAAGGGTGGCTTAGAAGCAATAAGTCTAAGTGCAGCATCTGAGAACTTTGGCTTTGGAGCCCTAGCAAACAGTCTTGCAGGCGGACAATAGTACTCATAAGAATAAGCAGAATAGTTCTTGGTCTTATGAACATGGCGGTTTGATGAACCGCTCTCATATTCATATGCCTGGGTATGGTTTCCCTGCAAAACATTTGCGTTAGTGCGACTCAGGTGAGTCCTCTGTCTGTATGAAGCCTTTGGACCGTATGAAGCCTTTGGTCTGAGGTTTGTCTTCTTCACGTGAGGTGTCATGATGACATTCACAGGAAGATTCTCCAGACACCTTTTCGGAACCCAGATCTTCTTCATAGGTGGTCCATTCCTGCAGTTAGTACCAATGTACCTGGCAAACACTTCACCATTCTGATTCTTAAACAGTTTATAGTTTGCATCAAGGGATTCATCCATGATAATGGGGTTAGCACAAGTGAAGCCAGATAGATTGGATGGATCTGCTGAAGGTTCCTTTGCAGCAACCCACGTGGTTTTGGGGTACTACTCAGGTTTCCAGTAAGAGCCATCAGCATTCATTTTCCTTACGAACCCAACACCCTCTTTCCTCGGGTTTCGGTTCAGAATCTGCTTTTTGAGGACATCACATAGTGTCTGATGCCCTTTAAGACTTTTGTACATCCCTGTTTCAAGCAATGTCTTCAACCTAGCATTCTCATCAGCAATAGCAGTGGTATCCTCAGCAGAGGGGTTAGTTACCACATCAACAGTTGAAGATATTGCAATAGTAGCAGTAGTAGAACATCCAGCAACAGAAGTAGCGTTGTCACGCTCAATGCATTTAAGACAAGGTGGTTCAAATCCTTCCTGAGCGGAACTGATCTGTTTGGCGCGAAGTGACTCATTTTCCTTTTGAAGATCTTCATGAGCCGCTCTCAATTTCTCAAGATCTTGCTTCCTTTGAAGATAATCATAGGAAAGCTTTTCATGAGTTGTTGAGAGAGTTTCATGACGACTTTCAACTTCCTGATACTTAACGTGAAGATTTTTTATGTCTTTAATTAAGGATTCAGATCGAGTCATTTCAGCACCTAACAGATCATCGTTTCTGTCTAACAGTTTTTGAATATATTCCATAGCTTTCTATTGTTCAGTTGCAATTTTAGCAAGTGTTTTGTAGCTGGGTTTTGAACCACAATCAGAGTCATCGTCACTAGATGTTAGATAGTGAGTAGTGCGTGTGTTTACCTTGGCACCGCGTGCCATGAAGCAGTAGGTAGAAGCGGAGTAGTCCTTGTCATTTTCATCGGTGTCGGTGATGAAGTCATTGTCTTCAGTGTTGAAGATGGACTTGGCAACATATGTTGTAGCCAGACTTGCGACGCCTGAATCGGACTCCTCCTCAGACTCCACCTCCGCCTCCTCAGAAGCGGACTCCTCCTCTGAATCCATTTCCTTGCCAACAAACGCACGCGCCTTGCCAGATGAGCTCTTCTTGTGTGATGAAGACTTTGAGGAAGACTTGGAAGAAGACTTTGAGTATTTCTTCTTCTTCTTATCGTCAGAGTCATATTCCTTGCTCTTCTTGTTCTTTTTGTTCTCATTGTCCCACTGTGGACACTCAGAGATTAAGTGGCCAGGTTTCTTGCACTTGTGACATGTTTTCTTCTTGTAGTCATGAGCAGAAGCTTCATCATTCCTTGAGCTTGATCGGGAAGACTTTTTGAAACCTTTCTTTTTGGTGAATTTTTGGAACTTCTTCACAAGCATAGCAAGTTCCCTTCCAATGTCTTCAGGATCATCCGAACTGCTGTCAGATTCTTGTTCAGATGAGGAGACAGCTTTTGCCTTCAAGGCACGAGTTCGCCCATTGTTTGGACCGTAGATATCTCTTTTCTCAGAAAGCTGAAACTCATGTGTGTTGAGCCTCTCAAGTATGTCAGACGGCTCGAGTGTCTTGAAATCAGGACGTTCTTGAATCATCAGGGCTAGGGTGTCAAACGAACTATCAAGTGATCTCAGTAGTGTCTTGACGACTTCATGTTTGGTGATCTCAGTAGCGCCGAGGGCTTGAAGCTCATTTGTGATGTCAGTGAGTCGGTCAAATGTGAGCTGGACATTCTCATTGTCATTTCGCTTGGAGCGGTTGAAGAGGTTGCGAAGGACGCTGATTCTCTGATCTCTCTGGGTTGAGACGCCTTCATTGACCTTGGAGAGCCAGTCCTAGACCAGCTTAGATGTTTCCAAAGCACTCACACGGCCATATTGTCCTTTGGTCAGATGATATTCTTGGTAGTAGAGTCCAGTTGAACGAACTTCTTGACATCAGCAGCAGTGACACCTTCTCCAGCCTTGGGAACGCCGTTCTTGACGACATACCATAGGTTGACGTCAATGGCTTCAAGATGCATGCGCATCTTATTCTTCCAGTAGGGATATTCAGTTCCATCGAAGACGGGGCACGCAGCGGAGACTTTAATTATCCCTGCAGTCGACATAGCTAAAACTCCAGGTGGTTAAACTGAATCACACAGAACAAGGGAGCACCTTGCTCTGATACCAATTGAAAGTGCGTTATATCGACTAGAGGGGGGTGAATAGGCGATTTTTATGAAAGTCTTCAAAACATGGAAGTTATGAAGACAAACGATAGAAATAAACCTATTACCCTGCAGGGGAAGGTAGACTACACTAGGCAAGCCATAGTCAAGTATTCAATAGAGTGAAAGCATAATGACTAATAGCAACAATGTAGTAAGGTTCAAGTAGGAAGATATTGTGAAGCCACACAGAACACGCAGTCACTCAGTGAAGACAAAAGATAGTTCAAACATACAATGACTTCACAAGGAGTAACAGTAAGTAAAGGGAAGGGAAGATGAAACCAGTGACTCGCTAAAGACAATGATTTGTTGGACCAATTCCAGTTGCTGTGACAACTGTACGTCTAGTTACGGCGGCTAGGTATTTAAACCTTAGGACACACAGTCCCGGACACCCAGTCCTGAACACGCAGCTCAGGACACCCAGTCCTCACCGTATTCCCCTTGAGCTAAGGTCACACAGACCTCGCCCAATCACTCTGGTAAGTCTTCAAGGTAGACTCCCAAACCTTCACAGACTTCGTTCACCGGCAATCCACAATGTCTCTTGGATGCTCAGAACGCGACGCCTAACCGGCTGGAGGATGCACAGTACTCAAGTGTAATAAGTCTTCAGATCACACAGACAAGAAGACTTAAGTGATGCCTAATTCTCTTTGGCTCTGGGTGGTTAGGGCTTTATCCTCGCAAGGAATTCTCTCTCAAAGGCTTCGAGGTGGGTTGATCTCAAACGACAAAAGCCGTACTCTGAATCTGAGCAGCCAACCGTTTATGGTTGTAGGGGGTGGGCTATTTATAGCCACTTGGCAACCCGACCTGATTTGTCCGAAATGACCCTGGGTCACTAAGGAACTGACACGTGTTCCAACGGTCAGATTTCAAACTCACATGGCAACTTTACTTGGGCTTCAAGCAAAGCTGACTTGCCCGACTCTGGACAAGATTCGCTCTCAAAGTCTTCACTCGAAGACATAGGTTTTGTTTAAGCATCACTTCAGTCATTCTGACTGGTTCTCTTGGACCCCACTTAAGAGTACGGTGGTTCCTATGACTGAACAAAGAAGAAAAAGAACTACGAAAGATCTAAGTCTTCGAGCTCCATAGGCTTCATGAGATGTCTTCTCTTGTCATAATCTTCAATGTGAATATCTTCATATACCACCTTTGACTTCAATGTCTTCATACATTTTTAGGGGTCATCTCTGGTAGGAAAACCGAATCAATGAGGGACTTCTACCTGTGTTATCCTGCAATTCTCACAAACACATTAGTCCCTCAACTAGGTTTGTCATCAATACTCCAAAACCAACTAGGGGTGGCACTAGATGCACTTACAGAAATAAAGATGCAAAGTAAAATAAACAGCAAAGGAAATAACTAAGTATTGGAAGATTAATATGATGGAAGATAGACCCGGGGCCATAGGTTTCACTAGTGGATTCTCTCAAGAGCATAAGTATTACGGTGGGTAAAGAAATTACTAATAGAATTGAGCATAGTTATGAGAATATCTAGGTATGATCATGTATATAGGCATCACGTCCGCGACAAGTAGACTGAAACGATTCTGCATCTACTACTATTACTCCACACATGGACCGCTATCTAGCATGCATCTATAGTATTAAGTTCATAAGAATAGAGTAATGCTTTAAGGAAGATGACATGATGTATAGGGATAAACTCATGCAATATGATATAAACCCCATCTTTTTATCCTCGATGACAACAATACAATACGTGTCGTTTCCCTGTCTGTCACTGGGATCGAGCACCACAAGATTGAACCCAAAGCTAAGCACTTCTCCCATTGCAAGAAAGATCAATCTAGTAGGCCAAACCAAACTGATAATTCGAAGAGACTTGCAAAGATAAACCAATCATACATAAAAGAATTCAGAGGAGAATCAAATATTGTTCATAGATAAACTGGATCATAAACCAACAATTCATCGGATCTCGACAAACACACCGCAAAAGAAGATTACATCGAATAGATCTCCAAGAAGATCGAGCAGAACTTTGTATTGAGATCCAAAGAGAGAGAAGAAGCCATCTAGCTAATAACTATGGACCCGTAGGTCTGAAGTAAACTACTCACACATCACCGGAGAGGCCATGGAGTTGATGTAGAGGCCCTCCGTGATCAATGCCCCCTCCGGCAGAGCTCCGGAAAAGGCCCCGAGATGGGATCTCTCGGGTACAGAAGGTTGCAGCGGTGGAATTAGGTTTTCTGGTGCTCCTGGATGTTTGGGGGTACGTGGATATATATATAGGAGGAAGAAGTATGTCGGTGGAGCAACGAGGGGCCCATGAGGGTGGAGGGCGCGCCTAGGGGGGTAGGCGCGCCCCCTGCCTCATGGATTCCTCTGTTGTTTCTTGACGCCCACTCCCAGTCTCCTGGATCACGTTTGTTGAGATAATCACGTTCCCGAAGGTTTCATTCCGTTTGGACTCCGTTTGATATTCCTTTTCGGCGAAACCCTAAAATAGGCAAAAAAACAGCAATTTGGGCTGGGCCTCCGGTTAGTAGGTTAGTCCCAAAAATGATATAAAAGTGTAAAATAAAGCCCATTGACATCCAAAATAGATAATATAATAGCATGGAGAAATCAAAAATTATAGATACGTTGGAGACGTATCACTCCTTTGGATAAACCAAGGCACAATCGCAGTAGTTCTCCCTTTACTACCTTAGCCAATATAGCGGAACGCAAGGTAGCAAGCACAGGAGCCGGGCAACCCAAGTATTGACCAAAGACATGATTCGGAGCCAATGCATATAATGGTAAATTCGGGGTGTCAAACTATACTTATAAAAAGTGTTTGAACTTTTGTTGCCATAGTGTGGGGTGCTGTGCAGCCCTTGGTGAACATGAAACGTACCAAAGTGTACGAGTGCGACCTGACAGGGTTATCCACAGGGGAGCTGAAAAAGAGAAAGAAAATAGAGAAGGTACAAGGTAGAGAGTTGGGGTCCTAAAGGTCCAGCTACAAACTATTCTCATTGTAATTTAATTGGCACATCAAAGCGCGTTGATACAGGTAGTGCGATAAGCAACAGGCTATTTAACATGCTGAAACCAAGGGAGAGCTGTATGTGGGTTCTGAAAAACAGGTAAAGTTATCGTTAACGGAATCACCTAAAAAGTCCCAATATGTCTGCGTTTCTTGCCGTCTTGGTGTGTTTATCCTTCAAGAGGACCGATGACCAGACCATCATATGGTGGCTGTGGGATTGGGACGTGAAAAAGAAATAGGTAAAAGTGAAAGTATGTGTGTATCCGATGTCGGTTGAGCCGTACTACGGACCACAAGCTAGCTATGCCCCTGTCGATGCCCATGGGATTTTGAGTGTGTAGTTATGTACGCGCGGCACGAATGCCACCACTTGATCGGAACTGCGACGGAGGCGAGATTGCTAGTCAAGCTCATGACGAGCCGAGCTCTCCTGCTGTAGAGTAGTTCGGACCCTCTTAACGGTGTCCGTGGGCACGGCAACCGAATTAAGGTTCTGCTTGAAAAGGCCGATCTGTACTTCTGCTGCTAAGCCAGCTGTGTGCTCTTGTATACGGAGGGAGTGCTCCGTATTTCCATTGACTGTTATGACACCGCGTGGACCGGGCATCTTGAGCTTGAGATAAGCATAGTGTGGTACTGCGTTGAATCGAGCGAACACGGTTCGTCCAAGCAGTGCGTGATAGCCGCTGCGAAAGGGGACGATATCGAAGATTAACTCCTCACTTCGAAAGTTGTCCGGAGATCCGAAGACAACCTTTAGTGTGATTGAGCCCGTACAGCGGGCCTCTACACCTGGTATGACTCCTTTGAAGGTGGTCCTAGTGGGCTTGATCCGAGATGGGTTAATGCCCATTTTTCGTGCTGTATCCTGATAGAGCGATTAAGGCTGCTACCTCCATCCATAAGGACGCGAGCAGGTGGAACCCATCAATTATTGGGTCTAGGACCAGTGCGGCTGAGCCACCATGACGGATACTGGTCGGATGATCCCGGCGATCAAAGGTGATCGGGCATGATGACCATGGATTAAATTTTGGGGTGACTGGCTCTATCGCGTAGACGTCCCTGAGCGCACGCTTGCGCTCCCTCTTGGGGATGTCGGTAGCTTATATCATGTTCACCGTTTTGACCTGAGGGGGAAACTTCTTCTGTCCCCCTGTGTTCGGTTGTTGGGGCTCTTCGTCATCGTCCTTGCTTTGCGATCCCTTTTCCCTGTTTTTGGCATTTAATTTGCCGGCCTGTTTAAAAACCCAGCAATCTCTATTTGTATAATTGGGTGGCTTGTCTGGGGTGCCATGAATCTGGCACGGGCGATCAAGTATGCGGTCCAAGCTGGATGGGCCTGAATTTTTCTTTTGGAATGGCTTCTTCCACTGACCGGACTTAGAGCCCCTGAATCCCGCATTGACTAACGTGTCCTCGGTGTTATCACTGTTGTTTCGACGCTTATATCTATTGCGTCGAGACTTGTCCTTGCTAGTTTTAGCTTCAGGGGTTTCGGCGTCGCTTGCATTGTTTTTGCTATGGGCCAACCAACTGTCCTCGCCCGCACAAAAGCGGGTCATGAGTGTTGTGAGGGCTGCCATGGATTTTGGCTTTTCTTGGCCGAGGTGGCGAGCGAGCCATTCATTGCGGATGCTGTGTTTGAAGGCTGCTAGGGCTTCGGCATCCGGACAGTCTATGATTTGATTCTTTTTAGTTAAGAACCTAGTCCAGAATTTCCTGGCGGACTCTCCGGGCTGTTGAACTATATGGCTTAAGTCATCAGCTTCCGGAGGTCGAACGTATGTGCCTTGGAAGTTATCGAGGAAGGCCTCTTCCAAGTCCTCCCAGCTGCCAATAGAATTTGCAAGCAGACTGTTGAGCCAGTGCTGAGCTGGCCCCTTGAGTTTTAAAGGGAGGTATTTGATGGCGTGGAGTTCATCGCCGCGGGCCATATGAATGTGGAGAATGAAGTCTTCAATCCACACCGCAGGGTCCGTGGTTCCATCGTATGATTCTATATTCACGGGTATGAACCCTTCTGGGAATTCATGATCCATGACCTCATCAGTGAAGCAATGAGGATGTGCGGTGCCTCTATATCGGGCCGTATCGTGACATAGCTCTGATGGAGTCCGTCTGCGGTTTTCAGCCCGCGCATGACTAAGTTTGTCATGTCCGAATAAGTGGCCATTGTGGCGTGTCGAGGTGCGTCCTCGCGATCCGTAGATTGATCTGGTATGTCCTACTTTATTGTTCAGGTTCTACCGAAGGTCATATGTATGGCCGTGGGCTAATTTACCTCTACATGTGCAGTGATGCGGGGCGGGTTGGTGTTCGGCGTGAATTGCCGTTTTGTCCCGACCACGTGGTGATCGATCAACCGCATTGTACGATGGTGGTATGTACTTCGGCGCCTCCTCGTCAAACTGAGGTAGCAATTTGCGCTTTGGGTAGCTTTTGGTTGGGCGCTTGAGGCCGTATTCTTCAGCTGCTAGGACGTCGGTCCATTTATCATTGAGCAGATCTTGGTCAGCTTGAAGCTGTTACTGCTTCTTTTTCAGGCTCCTTGCAGTGGTGATTAGCTGCCGCTTGAAGCGCTCCTGCTCTAGAGGTTCCTCAGGCACAATGAAATCATCGGTGCCGAGGCTCACCTCGTCCTCGGAGAGCGGAAGGTAATTATCGTCCTCCGAATCTTCGTGTGTGGCCTGTTTGCCGGGGCTAACCTGCCCGCCTTCCCGTTCGTATTGTTCATTAGCTGTATCGACAGGGTCTTCGTTGTCTTCGGCACCTTCTAGAGTGTTATCTTCTCCTGTCCCGGTAGTGCCGTCTTTATTGCGGCGTGACTTAGAGCGGTGCCGCTGACGCCGGCGTTTGGATTGTATTTCGAAAGGTTTATCCTCAGCTGGATCTTCCTTGTCATCGCCGCTGTTTTCTTTTGGTGCATCCACCATGTATACATCATATGAGGAAGTGGCCGTCCAGCGTACGGTGAACGGCGAGTTCTGGACCTCTTCTTCTCTGGCATCTTCATCCATACCGTCGATGTCCTCGGAGTCGTAGTCAAGTGTGTCAGTCAAATCCTCGACCATGGCGATGAAGTGGGTGGTGGGTGGGAAGCAAAATTCTCCAATGTCAGCCCCTAGTTTGAGCCGGATATAGTTCGGCTGTGAGTCCTCCGCCAAGGATAGGTTTTTTAATGAGTTTAGCACATCGCCCAAAGGCGAGTGCTGGAAGATGTCTGCGGCACTGAATTCGAAGATCGATAAACGATCAAGCTCGGCTTTTGCGGGCTCATGCGGTTCAGAACTTACGGCCGGAGATGAGTCCGGAGTTCCGCTAACAGAGACGTCGTGATAGGTTAAGTCTATGTGCGACTCCAACACCGCAGAATTTGTGGCCTCCGTGGTGGGGTTGATCCTCCCGTCCTTGGGTGGCGCGGCTTGCTCCGGATCTAGGGCCAGAGCGGTTATAGGAGCAATCTCCTGGATGCGGCCTGATGACAAATTGAGGTCATGATCATCGGGGTGACCGAGAGCGGCTACCGCGGTCTCGAATCCGGCGAAGATCAAGTCTCCATGGATGTCCGCAACGTCTTACGAGTCTGACCTGATGGCCAGGGGCGTAGCTTTTGATCTGCTCCAGATGGCCAAACGAATTGGCCCACAGTGCGAAGCCGCCGAACATGAAGATCTATCCGGGGAGGAAAGTTTCTCCTTGGACAGCGTCATTATGGACGATTGAAGGGGCCATCAAACCTTTTGGCGATAGTACAGTGGAACTCTCAATGAAAGCACTAATGTCGGTGTCAAAACTGGCGGATCTCGGGTAGCGGGTCCCGAACTATGCGTCTAAGGTCGATGGTAACAGGAGACAAGGGACACGATGTTTACCCAGGTTCGGTCCCTCTCTATGGAGGTAATACCCTACGTCCTGCTTGATTGATATTGATGAATATGAGTATTACAAGAGTTGATCTACCTCGAGATCGTAATGGCTAAACCCTAGAGGTCTAGCTTGTATGGCTATGATGATGAGTTTCCCCTATCTAAACTAAGTCCTCCGGTTTATATAGACACCGAGAGGATCTAGGGTTATACAAGGTCAGTTACAAAGAAGGGAATCTACATATCCAGTTG